>NW_027110126.1:50553-79561 GCF_000696795.3 Halyomorpha halys | reverse complement strand
TTGACATTTCTCTAATCCAATATCATAGAAATTTCGCTAATGTCATTATGAATTAATAAAATGTGATCCTACAGCGTAATTAACAACATAATTTAGATTTAGTGCAGTTGCATCTTTTGTTCCCTTGCTCTAAATTGTACCGAACCTCTACAGATATTCATATTATGGAAAATACGTTATTGTTATAACGTATTTTCCATAATACAAATAATAAATAAATAACACTAATGTTATATTTGCTAAAATTGCATAGAATATTGGTGTATGTATGTCGATTCGTTTTACTTATTTAAATTTTTTTATAGTTTAAAATTGATAAATTTGAGGTAAAGCAATACATTTATTAACATATGAAGAGTCTAATACAACCTAATGTATTCGACTCTTCTTATGTTAATAAATGTATTGCTTTACCTCAAATTTATCAATTTTAAACTATAAAAAAATTTAAATAAGTAAAACGAATCGACATACATACACCAATATTCTATGCAATTTTAGCAAATACAACATATTTGAAAAAAGAAATTGCAATGAATATTCTCTGAATAGTACTATGAAATAGGCTTCGGCTAACCATGAAAATATCTCTAGAATAAACTTGTTATTTAGAACGTTCAGTGTTATTGTTGTTACTTGGATTTCCACTCCGCCAATAGTAAAAAAAATTAAATTAATTGATAATCGTGGAATTATATGGTAGTAGATTGAAAACAGTGAAAGATGAAATATAATATCATGTAGGTAAGAAGATATGTATAATATAAGATATGCAAGTTGTGTCTAAAAAACTGAAAAAATAAATAAATTGAATCTACAAATTGAATGCCATTGAAATATAAAAATATTTAATACTATTGGTTTTTAAGTTTTTAATCAATTAAGCTTATTTTTTAATTAAATTAAATTAAAATAAATGTTTATTATTATTTTTTATGTAGGAAGGAAACTATATAAATAAATATACTATATAAATAACTTTCTTCTACTATTTAGATACCTTTATTGAATGCAACCCGGACTATCTTATTACAAATTAATTTTTAATGTATATTCAGAGAATATTTCAATAGTTTAATTTGGTTCAATCGAGGTTCAGTAAGCATTTCATGTACTAATATTATAAACTGGACACTGGAGTTGATTATTACAGGATTTAGGTACGTAACAGTAATATAATACACAATTTGGTATAACAAATATACGATTTGGTACATTTTGGGTTTTATAATGCACAAAAATTGTATCTAATTGTTAACTAATATATAGATATAATAACTAACACTTCCTGAAGTAAAATAATTTTTTAGATCAGAAAAGGTCTATTATGAGCTAAGAGCTCTAATATGATATAAATTTCAGTCTATATGGTACAATAGGATTATTTTTTATTACATTTAAATTTTTTTTTTTTTTTATATTTTCATCCAAATACGACCTATGAACTTCCTAGGATGATCCTGGACAAAAGAATTTATGGGACAAGGAGAGTGGGAAGACCCTGGCTCCGATGGATCGATGGAGTGGTAGCGGATGTAATGTTCATCTTGGGAGCAGTGGTAACAAAGAGAAGACTGGAGGACCAAGCTGAGGAGGCCTTGACTCTACAAGAGTTGTAGCGTCACATATGATGATGAGGTACTAACTGATAATTAGTAGTAAATTGCAGAGGAAAATGTTACAAATGTGCGATTTATAAAACAGAATAAGACTTAGCATTACATTATCATTGACTTTAATGGGACAAGAAACCTTCGCATCCATGGTCTTCATACATGTCTTCTTAACTTCTATGGTATATGAAACTTCGTTATTATCAATATTTGAAAATTTGTAGGATTATAATGATTTAAATAGTTATTTTGAGAAGAAAATAATATTTAACTTAATAATAATACAATTATGGCATTTTTACAATGCAAGTGTTTATAACTAAATTAGGGTCCAATAAACATGCAGTTGAAAATATTGATTAATCAATCAACTATTCTAGAATTGAACACTAACACCCTGTCCCACTTCTATAAATCAAAAAATGATTTATTAGGTTTAATTTATCACAAAAACAAACTTGTCTATTTAATGACAAAGTCTTAGTCAATAAATCTACCAACTGTTCATGAGAAATTAATTTACTCTCAGAAATTAAGTCTTTAACAAAACGCAATCTAACATAAAAGTGTTTAGATCTTTTTGCCTCTATAATCTGGGCAATCTTGATACTTCCTTGGTTCCAAAACTGTAGAATTTCTAATATTAAACCACTCAAATAACAACTCTTCCAGAAAAATAGATTCTAATAAACTGAAAGCAAGAGCATAATATTCTGATTCACAAGACCTAAGAACAAACAAGGATAGCTTCTTAGGACACCCACAAATTGCATCATTAATTTTGATTACAAAACCTAGAATGCTTTTCCTATCGTTAACATCAAATGCTGCATCACCACCTACAATATCAAAAGTGTTACTCTCAGATTTTTTAAAATTGAAACCCATACATAAAGTATGCTTATGTATGCTGCATCATAACAGTTTTGGGATCTTCTAATATAAGAAACACAAAAACATAGGTCAGGAAGAGTACACAACATAAAGATACATTAAACTTCCAACTAATTATTTATAAGGAACTTCAATTTTTTTTTTATTGATATTTACAACTGCATAAAAAATACAACAAGTAAATTTGATCATAATGACATAATGATATGATACAGGATGTAGAGAAACTACCCAGTAGTAGAACTCTAAAAACAGTTTACAATATAAGGTCCCGAAGCCATCTTCTTTTCAGGCGCCTCGGAGGATTGCCAGAAATGGAAGAGGAAGCAAGGTTAGAAACTAGTGGGTTTGGGTGGTTACTTCATAAATTGAGTTTAGGTTGAATTGGTATCTTACTAGGCTCACAGTCGGTCATATTAAATCTAGAAATAATTTTCTGAATAGAGCGGGCTGACTAAGCACAATACTCCCATTTTCATTCCTAAGAATTTTTATGTCCAAGAATTGCAACACTTCTCATGAAATTAAATCCATAACATCAATAACAGAAACTAAATGTTATTTGAGAATTTGAAGATCATTTAATGAACGAGATAATAAAAGAAGATCATCAACCCATATCAAAATAGATATTGATCTCTTAACATATAAACAGAGATCTTTTTGAGACCAAAAAAGACCATACAGAGCTTTCAAGTTTAACACTTTTACATCAGCATAGTTAAGTCCTTAATGTGGTTACTAAGGATCCTCCAGCATATGACACTGGGCTGAAAGCTTTAAAAACCGCTGATGTTAAGGCTAGATCGATTTTGCTTGGTTGTATGTGCGATAATATACTAATTCTAATAAACAATAAAAGTCTGCAAAAGACATTGAGGACACTACTTCAAAAACCTATGAGAAAACCGGCATGGAAAGCATTGTGATGGCTCAGAAAGCATGGAGGATAATGGAGTTTAAGCTTGAAAATTCTCTTCAGGAATTCCTTCAAGAATTTGAGTAGATAGCTGGTGATAGGCTAGAAAATGAAGATGTTATACATCAGTTACTTGGTGCCATGCCACCCGAATTTTTCCACTTCTGATATTTTATGTGGCAACAAGCAGACAGGAGTAACTTAAGATTACGTAAGTCATATTCTCTTAACGAAGAAGAGGGAATATTGAAAAAGGAGGGGTCTCAACCTCATAGTGCATTTTCTTCCATTAAAAACAAAAGTAATTCATCTTCAAAATCAAAAAATGTTTTTAAATGTTATTATTGCAAGGCTCAGGATCACACGAAAAATATAGTTCTAAATTAATTATCAGAAACAAAGAGAGAGCAGCAGCCGTAGAAGAGGATTTCTCACTTTTTACTTCTGTAGATAGCAACTAAGAAATGTCGCTGTGTTGTGAAAAATTGAGGTACTTTGTTTTTGTTATCGATAGTGGGTCTTGGTGTCATCTTATTGAGGATTGTTTTAGAAAATTTGTCACTAATTTAACAGATCCGGACATGGAGATTAGTGTAGCAGAGGCAGGAAAAACTATTAACTACTTCAGAAACAACGTTTTGAAAGGCCAAGTACTTTATACAGCAGTTTACTGGGTCCATAACCTATTAAATTAGTATTCCAATAAATATGCAGTGATCGAAATATTATTTCTTTATCGATAAAGTTAATAAGCACAAAGAAAATGCAGTAAAAAAGAAGAGAGTAACTACCAAACAGACCTTGCTCACAAGACAGTGTTGCCATTAAACAACTATTGTAGAAGTGACAATAACATTTATAAGATTTAATATGATAATACTACTAATAAGAACGCTATAAAAAATTATCACAAGAACATAAAAACTAAAAATATTATCTATGGGTAATATTCTAAATTTAAGCATTAATGCAGTGCATACTTCACTTAATTTTCAGTATTTAAAGTAAATAATATAAATAAGCAACAGACGACAATCCAATTATAATATAAATGAAAACTAAAATATATATAGTTAGCTATGTGTAAATTATAAATAATAATGATAAACAATAACAATGTTACGATCAAGATAGATTAAACAGACGTTTTTAAAATAAGTTAGTTTGATGTTTTCGTCACATAACCTGTGCTTAATAAACAGTTACTTGTTCTAATAAATCAATGTTCCATTTTCCTTCAGTCTAATCGTAATTGGTCCTGAAACGAAATCACGTGACAAATCCTCAGCGATCTCAGAATCTCGAGGTTAACAGTAAGTTACCTCATACAGCTATAGTTAGCCTTATATAATTCAGCTAATCAATCATTTATGAGGAAAGCAGCAGAAGAGCAGTTGAAACATCTTGCGTTGGCACAGGCATTAGCAGAGGGGGCCAAATTAAAGCCGCGACTAGCCAAAGCGATGGAAGCAACGCGAATCTAACAACTGAAGATGAGGACGAAAATCCCAACGTTCACGTTCAATTCACGGAGTAATAAGTGAGCTGGAACCATTAACCGGAGTAATCGAAGATTCGGAGCATTTCATCAATAGTGGCGCCCAAATTATGAGCCTGATAACAGACCATGAAAAACACGGCCACACTAGTAGACTGGCGTATGACTACTTGAAGCTTCCATGATCGGCCGTATCTCACGACGAGTTCTCAATGCTATACAAGGAGATCTGAATCACTCTTGGGAAACACTGCGAGTGAACTGAAATGGGAAACTCTGAAGAAGTTACAGGTTGGCGGTAGGTGGACCACTGAAGAAGACCTATTTTACTTACACAAGCAGGGTTCAAGTGGACATTTATTCGAATAAAGGGAAATCATGGTTAACAGCGTTAGACCCCTTTTAGTAAAATCGCAATGGCTTATCCTATCGCAACGAAAACACCCGGACAGTTTTGAAGGGTATTCTGCAATAGTGTGCGACATAAGGTGTGCCGGAAGACGTTGTATCGGATTGTGGGAAGGAATTTGATGATTCATTAATTCACTATGAGAGTAAGACGATAGGCATTAGCTGGTGACTAAAGACCCCCACCATCACATAAATGGTAGGGGTGCAATAGAACAATTACACATCACGTTCGGTTGCTCAAATTAGTGCGTAATCTTACCCATAAGATGCCAACCCCCACTGAGATAAGATTTGGACAAAGGCGACGTGAAAGAGGTGACCTTATAACAGTCAATAATAACGATTTAAGGGGGAAACTATCAGGAGAGAATTCAGTGTCACGAAACGTGGGCCAAGATTAGGGAAAGGCTGATCCACTAAAAGCAAACAACCACCGTGTAGGTTACAATAAGGGCCAATTAACGCTGGGCACAATCGTGTATGGACAAACACGAACACACGGTATGAGGGCCCTTATAAAATCGTAACAATCAGGGAGAATAATTTATTTACGATCAGGGACGTACATTATCCATATAGGTCTCGGACGGTCCACCTAGAGGAATTGCGGGTACCTTCACGTACTTAAAAGAAGTGTTGTTCTATCATTATTATTATGTTTTTTTTAATCTACTATTAGATATTTTGGTATTAGGTTGAATTAGTACTCCATTAAGTTGAATGTATTGCATACAAATAATAGGTCACTATTGTGCACAGCCGCGCCTGTTTTTCCAGAGTTTTAGCTAAGGAGGAATAAACACAAGTAAATATTTTCAGAAATTATTGTTAATATGACAACATATCATGCCTTTTTTTATTGTTTTGTTCAATGTTCAGGGTTTGTACTCTTATTTTTAGTTCTTCTATACGAAGAAACTGGAGAGAGGGAGTTAGGTATGTGGTAAACTGCAAATAATAATGATAAACAATAGCACTGTTCCGATTAAGATAGTTTACAGATGTTTTTTAGATATATAAGTTAGTCTGATATTTTTTGTCAATTAACTTGTGCTTAATAAACAGTTAATTGTTGTCATAAATCTTTGCAACATTTTCTTTCAGTCTAATCGTAATATATATATATATATATATACACACAGATGGTAAACAGAAAATGAAATAAATATGGTAAAGCTGAGATATAGTAGCAATTAAAAGGAAACATTAATAAAATAACAAATACACATAGATTTTTGCCCCTACCTATTTACCATATTTATAACTAGTTCTAATGAATATCTTTCTACAATCCATTTTCTCGAGTTCTGTATTTAGAATTCTAAAACAGCTGGCAGTATCTATTAGTAACTAGTTTCCAGTCTTCCTAAATGCATTCTTCCTTAAAGAATTATTATTTCTTTTATATATTCTCTGAACAAAATAATAAAATACTTTATTTTCGTATTTTCTCTGTATACTTATTTTATTGTTTTATCAATTCTTACAATGTTTGTATCTTGTTTTTCATTTAGCCCTGACGAAGATATTTTGATAACTTTATTGACCTCCATCCGGACTATCTTCCTACATACTATATTAAAAACATTTCATTCATGTCCTAAACCAGGCAGTAAGATGTTACATTACATGTGTTAAAATTATTAAATTTAATTCCAGTTGAATGATACTAAGTAATCCAAGAACTAGTAAAATTGTGTACTACAAGATAACGTAGCACTTTTTTTTCATAATTTATAAATTTCAATACCATCATCAAAATCTGGGGAGGGTTTGAAACTAATAATTTTCGGGTAACGAGATTAACACAGTTAATAACCAAAGTATTTTGCAGGCTAAGTTTAATTATAGAGAATGAGAAGTTAAAAAAAAAAACCTTTAAAATAATAAAAAATTAAGAGAACGCCATTTAAAGAAAAGTAAATTTACTAAAATATGAGCCCTAATAGTTACTATTTACGTTAAAAAGTTTTCGAGATATAGCTTTTTAAAAAGCAACATTTCATAAAAAAATTATATGGCACGTACTAAAAAACACAATACTAAAATACACAGCAATACTAATATACACTAACTAGTGAATTTATTTTGAAAAATCTATATCTCAAAAAACATTTGACGTACAGAGGTCTATTAGCACTCAAATTAAGGTTAGTGTAATGAGCTATAAAGTAGTTTATCATGTTTATCTCCGTAGAAGTAATAGTTAACATAAAATTTGCTAAAATTAATTGATTTATAGCAATTTTCATTTGCCAAATTTATATTCATATGTGATTATCATAAAAACTACTACCCCTTCGAAAATAAGTGTCATAAACTACTTTATAGTAAGTTTTCCTTTATTTTGAGTGTTGCACACATATGTGTGACTTATGGATCTAGAGTTATATTTTTTCAAATATCCAACATTTAATACGAAGAACTAGAAATTAACATTTTCTGAGTTTATTTTCAATATTTTCAAATATCATAAAAACTACTACTCCTACAAAGATAAACATACTTAAGTATTTTGTAGTAAATTTAACTAGCTTTAATATGGGTACTGGCAAACATCTATATGTTTTATGGTTCCTGAGATACAGATCTCAAAATAAATATAATTTCCTATTGTTCAATTAATTTTTTTTAAATGAAATGTTTTTTAAAAAACTTTATCTCGGGAAATATTGAACGTAAATAGCTCTATTGGAAGTTATATTATAGCTAATTTACTCTCCTTTGAAATATGTTCGATTTTCTAAAGTTGTTGACAGTTATATAGGGCTCAGAATGAAAAATTATTATTTCTTTTTTTTTAACGTATATGTATGTATAACCACCATTTGTTATTTTATATTTGGCAGAATCATCAATTTTGACTAGTAATTATAAATAATTTTCATTAAAGTTAAATGATATTAAAATATCAACATACATAAGCATGTAACAATTTGGGTGAAATGACTACCTTTCTATCTCCCAGGCTGTTGTACTACCGTGAGGAGAGTTGCCGATGTATTTAAAATGATAACAATGAAAAATTGTATTGACTATAAAAAAAAAAAAAAAAGGCTTCAGAAAGTGACTTCGATGTAGCTGAAGAACACAAGGCAAATACTGAAAAGCTATAAAATAAAATATAGAATACAGTTACTATTACTTATTTATTTTTTTTAGAGAAGCAATAGTTGGACTTGGGATTTTTCAAATTTCTAAAACTTTTCCCAATTAATATGAAAACAATTTCTTATCATATGTTTAACAGGTCTGTGAAATGTTCATTTAGATTTTTCGTATTTCCTAACAACCCTGGAATATAACTGACCTCATCAAATTGTTTACAAGCGATTTTTAAAATAATAACTACTTCGAAAATGGTTGTACAACGATTTTTGATGTTTTCAGGAGGATTTCAAATTGCTAAACTTTTCGGAAAATAGAATAACTTTGAATAAAAGGAGAATGTAGATCAAAAAAAGTATTAACACTCAAACTTAAAAAAAAAAAAAAAAAGAATTAGTTTAAAACTATTTTTTTTTAATTTAAATTTAAATTTATTTTAATTTAATTTTAAAACTGTTAAAATAATTTAAAAACTACTTCAACACAAAAGGTGGGTATTCTTTTTTTCTTAAACTTTATTTCATCTAATCTTATTTCCTTAATTTTCTGTAATATTTTTGTTATTTATTTATCTTATATCTAATTGTCTATCTTGTGTCCTGATTTCTTTTTTATCTACACATTTTATTATCATTCCTTTTGATCATTTTTAAATACTTTTTACATAATTTTTAACCCAACTCAAAATTACTTTACTATCATATTATCTTACACTGGTAAAATTAACATTAAATTAAAAACCTGATTCTTTTATTTATTTATTGTATGGCATGACTATATAGACAATAAATAAATTATTGACTGATCCTCCAGATCCACAAATACATATTTCATACATGAAAATATTAATCAACTATTATTTTGAAATATGATGTTTATTTACTTCTTTTACGATATATATTGTATTTCGTTATTTATATAATTCAATTCAACATACAGTACTAGTATATAAACCTCAGTCTTGTTGGTTTTTTTTATTGCACAATCAAAAGATAAAAATGTTAATATTGATTTAAATTGATTTTGTACCGTTTTTAATCTTCATATATGAAGCATTCTGGTCACGTTTGAATATATTTTAGATAGAATTTCAAAGATAATTAAAAAAAAACTCAAAACTATTTCAAATTAAAATTTGAAATAATTTAAATTTATAATAATAAAAGTGGCAGTACTGTGGGAAACTTCTAGTAAGTGCTAATTAAAAACATCATCACTAAGGGAAAGACAACCAACATACTAATTAAATATGTTTTCATTGATATCAATAGAATCTTTTCAATAGATTCAGAAAAGTAACATTCATTTTAATAATACCATTTAATAGGAGTTAATGAAAATATTATTCGAATCCGGAGAATTGAACAAAAATGAAATAATTCAATTTATCAACAAAATGACAGTACTATGTTCAGGTATTACTAAGTGTTTTATTCAGTGATTATATTTATTATCATTTCCTTAGGTTATTCTAATTTGTAGGAATAATTTCAGAAAAAGATCAGAAAAGTAAATATGCTATATTTCACAAATTTTGTGTTTTCACTAATTGAATGTATTAGCTTACAAAATTTAAAAAAATTAAAATTGATAAATAGAATTTTTGTTGGAATTATTGGCGTGACATGATGGCAATGAATGTTTTCAAACTAATTAATTCGTATGAGGGAAGGGAATGTGAGGAATTAGTTTACCACTGCTAAAATTATTCTCAGCATCATTATTTTCTTTTTTATTTATTTTACACACATTTCTATTTATTAATGATTATATATTTTATTAATTAACATTATTTTAAGTGGCGAACAAATTTGTAACCACTTGCCATATTATTTGGTTTATTATTATGTTTTTATGGCTTAAAGAAATAGTGTTTTTATAATTTTAGTAAATTTGCTAGCTCGTTTCAAATATAAAAAATTGTAATTTTGGTAAATAAAGAGTATTCACAAACAGTCATTATTTAATAATCCGATACAGGCACAAAAGTGGTGACACCGAAGTGATTCGAATACGCAACTTTCTGATATTCACCCGACATCAAACATTCAGTAATTATAGCATTTATTCAATAGATTTGAGAAATTAATTTTTATCTTTTTCGAATAGATGGCTTGAACCAACGGTGAGAGCCTCTGGTTAATCAATACTCTTTCACAATAATGTATGTAAACATTTCAGTCGGTTCTTTAAACCTCAGCTGCCAAACTATCCTCATTCGATTTCCCAATGACCGAACATCAAACAAGGGTTGCTGTGGTTCGGAATTATTCTACAGACCTCAGCAACCATGCCAAGTCTACTATCGATGCCAAAAAACGCAAAGGTACTAACTATGATGATAATATTGATTGTTCTCAGCATGCCAAATAAACCCAATTTCCTGTCTCCAATATATACTAACTAAAATATTCGTTCCCTGACTTGGTACTTGGTGAGCCGATAGCACCATTACTCTTAGTCTCATTTATTTAATATCTGTTGTATAGTTAATAAAGTAATTTTATTTCTGACTCTACAATATCAACCATTTATTATCTATTCATAATTAGGCAAAAAAGAGAAGTCAATAAACATTTTTAAACAACAATTTATACAATGCTATATGAACTATTTTTTTTTTTTACTTTACGTTTGATATCTGTTAATACTATACTACCTTGCATCTAACTTAAATTGAAGGTGATTTTAAAAATTATTTACAAAAAAATAAATATCAATATTAAATAAAAGGTGCCCAAACCTATCAGACCTTTTACCGGAGTCCATACTATATTTCGAAAATGTACCATGAATTATGAAATAGTTGATCCAATCATACATATGGCAGTCAGTAATCCCTCATAACCAATGTCATACAATTTCTAATACTATCCTAATAGTAGAAGAGACCAAAAGGAAAAAAGGCAGTTATCTCACCCCGATTTTTGATTACTTTTATGAAAAATGTGTATAATTACTAAAATTGATGAGTCTGCCATGTATAGGTTGGGGGAATAAAAAATGGCGGCTGTTTCAAAACTATAAAAAAAATTTTTCATTCGGAGCTCTATATCTTTAAAAGTAGCAACAACAAAAGAAAACCTAAGAGAACGCCATTTAAAATAGACTAAATTTACTAAAATATGAGCTCCAATAGAGTTATTTACGTTAAATAGACTCCAGATATAGCTTTTTAAAAAGCAACATTTCATAAAAATGTTCTACAGAATGTATTGAAAGATCAGTAGTAAGTCAATTTATTTCAATAAATCTATATCTAAAAAACCATTTGACTTAGAGATGTCTATTAGCACTCAAATTAAAGCTAGTTTAATGAGCTATAAAGTAGTGTATGACGTTTATTTTCTTAGTAGTAGTAGTTTCTATGAAATTTGCTAAAATAAATTGATTTATAGTTGTTCAGACAGATTTTCACTCGCCAAATTTATATTCATATGTGAATATCATAAACAAAAACAAATACCCCTCCGAAGATAAGTGTCATAAACTACTTTATAGTAAGTTAAATTTCCTTTATTTTTAGTGCTGTGAGACATATGTGCGTCTTTACGGTTCTAGAGATGCATTTTTTAAAAAATCCAACATTTTATACAAACAACTAGAAATTAAAGTTTTGTGAGTTTATTATGTCAAATATCATAAAAACCGCTACTCGTACAAAGATAAACGGTATAAACTATTTTGTAGTAATTTTAACTAGCTTTAATTTGAGTGGTGGCAGACATCTCTACGTCTTATCGTTTCTGAAATAATGTTTTTAATAAATCAAATCTATTGTCCGAACAACTATAAATCAATATATTTTAGCACATATCATGAAAACTACTTAGTTAAAGGTCATAAACTTCTTTATAGTACAATTATTTAGCCTTAATTTGAATGCGTCGAAATGGTTATTGAGATATAGATTTCTCAAAATAGATTCACTAAGTACTGATATTTTAGTACATTTTTATGAAATGTTGCTTTTTAAAAGGCAATTTTTAATTACACATAGTTTTCATTAAAATAATGAAAAATTGGGGTCAGATAACTGCCTTTTTTTTCTTTCCGGCTCTTGTACTATTATCTATGATGGGAGTTCCACCCATTAACGGATATTTGTTTGCTTTCGATAATTTGTAGATCATATAATTAATAATTTATCAATAAGTAATAATTTGAGAAAATTTATCAAAGCTCTAAAATAAGCTGATGTGACAATGTTTAACAAAGAAACTCTTACCAGAGTGTACAAGCAACCCCGCACTGAACCAATAGAGGCCAAGTAGCCAATCATGACTGGAACCAAAGCAGTTGCTTAAACCTCCGCTATAGGGATGCGACATCGATGTTTTATTCAAAAAATCGATGTTTTCAAGCCGATGTTTTACGTTTGTCCCAATTTCTCATCCCCCCCCCCAAAATAACTAATGAAAACAAAAAATTTACAGTATAAACAATTTCCTATCAACAATATGGTGACACAAAGAACGACCTCCAACCACCACGCTAACGACGTAATAAAGATAAATTAAGACTAGAAAAACATCGATGTTTTAAAATATCTATGCTCAATATTAAAATACCATTGCATACAAATCTTTGCCAAAAATATATCGATTTTTTTGAACAACCTTTTCAATAACATAAGGTCTGTTCCAACGTCTACGCCAGTCGGAAGTGGTTTTTGCTAAAAAGAATGCAAATTGACAAAAAAAAACATCGATGTTTAGAAATATCTATGTTCAATATTAAAATATCGTTGCACAAAATACATTGCGAAAAATACATCGATGTTTGAAAATATCGTTGGTTACAATACATTACCTAAACTATACATTACCATCGAACCACTTCTGACGAGCCGTAGAATGCGTGATCGTTGGAACAGACCTTATGTTTCTGAAATAGCTGTTCAAAAACATCGATGTTTTTTGGGTAATGTATTGTAAGCAACGATATTTTAAAACATTGTTGTTTTTTGGAGTCCATGTCGTTTTGGTTGATTGAAAAAGCACTTCTGACTGGCCGGAGCATGCGTAGTCTTTAGAACAGTATTTATGTTACTAAAATGGTTTTAAAAAAAAATCGATGTTTTTTTATCGATGTCGCATCTCTACTCCGCTTCTATGACAGTCTTAGGCCTCAGTATGTCAAATAAGCTTCGTGCGTGAAAACAACCGAAGAAACTCTTAAGGATAGCATGCTGTTCTGGACCAACATAGAGGTGAGAGAAGATAATACTCACACCAAGTTCACAGTGTCTTACGCATGTGTTGCAGATATATCTTAATACATGTATAATCAATACTCCTCTGAAAACAAGGCTATCGGGAGAAACATTGTACCTAAATACGTTCAGTATAATGCTACCGCCATGCTATGGCTCAGGATCATCTAATTGAAACGATCTACTCAGCAGAAACTAACCCAAACCAAATTGAACCACCTGGTGCAACCTGAAGGTAGAGCGTTTACGATATCATCACCGCAAGCACTCCTCAAGTTAATGAGACGCATAGAAACCATTGACTCAACGTCATCTTACTCCAGCATTCTATTCTCTATCGCTTACAACAATTAGAGAGGTTGGAGGATTCTATTCACGCCAACAACACCGACCCTACCGATTTATACAACCACAACCTCAATGAAGAGGTTCCTTGCCTCGGAGTCATGGTAGATACAATGTGCAACGCACTTGGTAATGCCCCATCTGGAGAATACACATCACGGTAAACCAGGACTGAATATAAAATCACAAGTTATCTCAGTGGTTACCGTAACTGTAACAGTAAAGCGTGGTTACCGTAACTTAACCAGCCCACGTCGAGAAGCTAAAACAATGTCTCTTAAATGTGACATTAGATTCTAAGAACCCATAGCTGACAGTAGTTTTAACGACCATTTCGTCATTTGCTTTTCGGACTATCTAACCACACTTGATACCTTGAAGAACTCTTCTGCTGTCATCTCCATCTTAGGCACCAGTGGATCTCAGGCTCAGACAATTTTTCAGAAAATAGGCACCCTTCGTCCGACTATGATTCTCATTAAACAGGAAATCCAGCCGGACTCCTTTGCTAAAGAGAGTGTACTTCACATTGGAGCCGCTTTTTTCTAATCGTCACAACTGGAGAAACCTTCAGACAACACTAAAATATGGTCTTGTGTAAATGCTCTCAGACTATTCCTGACACCTGAAAACGGAAATGTAACGCACGCAAAGATTTGCCTCCCTCGTTCAACGACATTCACTGAACTAGCCAACGATATCTCTAGAACGAAGGTTATCACAAAAAGATAATTTTATCTATCTCATTTCCTGAAAAACCAACACCATCTTCAGCTATAGGAGAAGCAGCCAACAATGGACATGGACCTACTGAAATATCAACACCTACAAAATCTACCAGGATAAGTGGAGTCACCGAATATCTCTGAAAAACTTAGGAAAGAGAAAAACTATTGCTAAAATGTGTTCGCTTGTTTTTTTTTTGTTTTTTTTTTTAAATATGCTATAAAATCAATTGTGATGTTTATAATAAAAGCATTCTCAATTATAAATTTGTAGTTTATACATGATTTCTTAATAATTTTTCACATGGAGGTGATGGGGCTACATAGATTTTAATTTAAAAATGTTAACACATAGAAAATAATGTGACCAAAGCTATATCATTCACCGTCAGTAAGAATTCATTTTAGAAATAGCGCAAATTTAAAAAAAAACAAAAGCTTTGAGTCACAAATTAACACTAATGCTAATAAGGCCCAAGAGGTAAATGGGAAGATAATAAGATGGAGAGGAACATGTCGTTTTGAAAAGGTGCATGAGTGAAGTGATTACATCGAAAATCACGTATTAGAAATATGTAATATAAACATTTGATAGCGCATCCCACAAGTTTTACTTACCACCACCCGCTTAGAGATGGAATTAATCCTTTATATTTTATAATGAGGTGTAGATAGTTGACCGTAGATTAATGATTGGAGAAGTTTGTCGGGGGGTGCGGTCAGCAAAGAACAACATAAATATGGTTTTGTTTATTTATGTTGTTCTTTGCTGACCGCACCCCCCTCCCGACAAACTTCTCCAATCTTTATGTTTTAATGTTTCAAAACAACATTATCCAAATTATTCGGTATGGCAATACTTCCTCTTACTGAATATTTCATATAAAAGTGAGTGAAAGTAAAATATAACTAGAGTTCTAACAACGAAGGTAACAAAAAAAAACAAACAGATTCTCTTATATTTAATATTCATCTATAGTTAACAATGAGAGATAGTTACTCGTTTAATATAAATAAAATTAGAAGTACATTAGAGAAAGTTGAAAAATAGGCATTTGAGCACTTTCAGACTATTTCAATGAGTTGATACCATTAAGCTAGCTATAAAGTTGACATAATTATTCATTAAGAAGACGAGTCAAACCAAAATCGTTAAAATAGGAAAAAAAAATATCAAAATCGACACTATAAAGTGGCACTTATAGCAAAAAAACTCACCAAAATTAGTAGAATTTACATTTTGATTTTATCAAGAGAGAAAGGTCAGATTTTAATTTAGTGAAGCATTTTATAATATAGAGTTCACGGTGTTTGGGTTTTAAATAGACTAATTGAATAATTAAGAAAATAAAATGAGAAAATATAAGTCAACGATATTTTTTAAACGAATATTGAGTGGTTAGGGGTACCTAGTCCCCAACTGTAAGTTACAGTGAACTGATTTACAAGTGATAATTACGCGGAATATCTGTTTCAGTTTAAAACGAATGAGACACTCCGCGTAATTATCTCATATATATGTACAAACGTAATGTGAAACATAGGTTTTTGTTTACAAGTGGATGGGGATGAGATAGGGCTTCAAGGACAGCGCAAGGCTAAAATACAAACCTTGTGATAGGAATACCTTAATACCTTGTAATAAGGAATACGTGATTTGTATTGAGTTGAAGTAAGATTGTAATTGACTCTCTCTCGTCATTTATTTCTACATTATTTTTTTCTTACCATATAACAATAATTATTATTACTTATTAATTTGATTATGGGGAAACCCCCGTACATATAGCCGGTGAGATACTTGAAATAAATAATAAATTGTAGTAATTTTACTAAAATGGTGAGTTAACATTGTTTAAATAAACTAATAACAAACAATATACCAAAGCTGGATCTACATTTTTTAGAATAAAACAAAAAATAAAAAAAAATAAATTTCCTATTGTGACGGAAGGTATCATCTCAAAGCAAAAAGGTTCTGTGTTACATATTGGAAAAAAATTTTTTTATTAAAATACAAAGTTCTGCTGCTCAACTTCATTGGGCTGCTAGTTACACAGCATACTTATTTTAGTCTAATCAGACACTATTTTTAATCTTAAGATAAATAAGCCTAAACAAGTATACAATAATAAAACAAAAAATATATAAAGTATACAATATAAAAAATAAAAGCTCCGATAGAGTGAGGATCGGGTCTATGTTAGATTGTGTTAAGTGAAGTTAAAGTTGATCGAATTGGTTCAAGACATGGTTCTTTATTGATGTGTATGTGAAAAGAGAAGAACTAAGAAACTACAGGCATAATTTTGATTAGTTCAATCGGAGGAGGCAGTGGATTTAAGGCAGCAAAGTTGCTCGTTCAAGCAGGTTCGGAGATTCAAGCTCTTATCTAACCCTAACCGGTTTCATCTAATGTAAACCAAATAATAAGTGGTTTAATTATCATTCAAGTGCTAATAACAATTGCTAATTTCTATTGCTAATAAAATAATGAAATCTGCCACATTTCAAGCAATTTTGATGGAAATTCTAAACGACAATAACGAAACCAAGACAATAAAAGAATCGCTACAAAAAATGCACCTTATTAGGCACATATTAGAAAACGTAACATCAGAACTCAAATACATAAAAAACCAGGCTGATGAGCTTGAAAATCAAATAATTTATTATAACGAAGAATAAATTATTTAGATAAAATAGAAAAAATAATATAGCAATGTTCATTATTACAATAATATGATTGTACTTCAGAAAATGCTGTAGATGTTATCAAGTCAGCACTCTCCAGCGTCGATATAAGTTTAACAGAAAACTCAATTAACAACTGTTAAAGGCTCGGAAAATAAATTAATGAAAAGTCAAGACCCATAATGATACCCTTTAATAACTATTCCGAAAAACAAAATATTAAGGAAAAAAAGAAAACATTTAGGAAAAATCAAATTTTCCTTTAACACGATAAAACACCTGTTGAAAGAGCTAAAGGAAAGCTCATATATTAATAGATTACGAAGGTTTGACAGCAACGTTTCATACAAAAACAAATTTTTCAAAACGAGGGATAGTAAATTTCATATATCCCAGATTGAAGAGCTGCTTACAACTCTGGGTAGGATATCACTGAATTTACCACGTACTAAGTTAGAGTAATTATTAGTAGCATTGTTCATTTTTTTTTTATTTATGTCTTGTTCTCTATTTGGAGTGCTGTGATGTACAAGTGAGTTTTGGTAGAAGTTTAAAAAAAGTGAACTTTCTTATGTTTCTCATGGGGTTGGGCTACAACAGAACTAGAAGTAGATAGTCGTTCGTTGAAAAAAATAAATAAATAAAGACTCAATAAATAAAATTGAAACATTTAAAAAAATTTTAAAGTAAATTCACAGCACAATAATGTTTTTAGACTTCTTTCTATATAATTAGATTGAAAAGAAGCTTTAAATGGTTTTTGATCAGTTTCTTTACGAACACATCAGATTTTGTTAAGAAATGTTTATGATGTGAGTATAAACTCAATATTTAGTTTTCTATTGTCAGGTGTATTCATGGATTAATACCACCTCAGTTTTCTTCCTTCTCTTGAAGATTGATTACATTGCTCGTTTTTTATACTGTGTGAATTAGTCTCAGAAGTAAGAAGAGGAGGCTCGTGAGATAAACCAGGTTGTAGTCAAAATTATTTTAAATTGCAGCCCGATAATTATGGGAAAAATAAAAGAGATGCTAAACCTCCAAATTTTTTAGATTAGGTGAAACGCGTGGTTTTGAGAAAAGTTGCGAAAAAAGGATTTTCCCCAGCACAGATTGTGAGACTATTCAATTTAGGATGTGAGAGAACCGTAGCTCGATAAACATCATTTGCAGCAGTTTGCTAAATCAAATGTTGAAGATATCAAAAAAATGGTTAAGAGTTATTTTCAGTGATAAATAATATTATTACTGATGGTCCATATAATTTTAATTACCACTGGTATAGCCTTAGAAAGGACAAAAAATATTCACGAATTTCGCATTGGGGGTGGCGAAGTAAAGGTATGGACTGTTTTTAATGGAAGATTAAAACTCCGAATTGTATTTATTTCCAGCAAAATGAATGCTGTTAGTTATCAAAGTATTGTAAGAGAGTTCTTTTTGCTGCTTATTACAATGTTGGAAGAAGAAGAAATAATTTTCCAACAGGATAACGCGCCAATTCATAGGGCACGGTCTACAAAACTATGGTTTCAGAGTTTGATGAACAATGTTTTGGATTCGCCAGCTCTTCGTCGGGATTTCAATCCGATTGAAAATTTGAGGGGAATCATGGCCAGAGCAGTCTACGACTTTTAGAAGCAAGGAATCTAAAATATATATATACGAGTTCCTGGATGAAATCTGATATTCGTAAATTTTCAAACAGATCAAAGATCATTTAAAGCTTCTTGCCAATAACACAGAAAGAAGTCTAAAAACAATATTTTGCTATGAATTTACTTTTTAATTTTATAAATACTTGAATATTATACTGAGGTGTAGATAGTTGACCGTAGATTAATTATTGGAGAAGTTTGTCGGGGGGTGCGGTCAGCAAAGAACAACATAAATAAACAAAGCCATATTTATTTTATGCCGACGTTTCGACCTGAGTTTCAGGTCAATTACAGGTTAACTGGTCATTTACAAACCTCCCTTCTACACCACAACCCCTGATGAAGACCTGAAACTTAGGTCGAAACGTCGGCATAAAATAAATAAATATGGCTTTGATTATTTATGTTGTTTTTTCCTGACCGCACCCCCCAACAAACTTCTCCAATCATTGAATATTATACGTTGGGTCTATATTTTTTCACAGGACTGTACTCTGATTGTCATTGGAATGTTTGTACCGATTGATACATGTAAAAAAAAAATGGTGGCTTTATATTTTTCTTATTTAGAATAACAAATACTTGGCCAACATAATAAAATATTATTACTTTTGGAGATATTAATAACTATAATTTACATACCAACCTTATTGAAACAATAAAGTTTAAAACTTAAGTATATAATTATTATATGGCCTGCAATTTCGTTCATTTTTTCATTTTCGCCTTGAGGTGTTGTTTAAGTTAGACAACTCTGATCTAGAGACATCTTGTTTCAACGATTGGGGGATTTGAGGGATACCTGTAAATTATTGCTGACTTCAAGAATTCTTTCGAGGTGTAAACTCTTAAAATAATTAACGTAAACAATACTAATGACGTTTTAATTCAGTGAATGATTCTGGAGCTAATGAGAGTTAATGACTTAACAAGAAATAGGACTATTCGATTTTATATATGGATATTGATAAGTATATTATAAATAGCCTTCAACACTAATTGTGGCGACGCTCTCACATGTCTTCTTTTTAATTTTGCATGGGGAAAGCTGTTCGCGAGTCAGGTATTCAACTTCATGCTACTATATTCAACTACACTGTCCACTTACTAGAGTACACCGACGATTTCGACATTATATCCCGATCGGAACGAAGCCTGAGAGAGTCATTCCTTGCTCTGGAGGGTACTGATAGAAAACTGGGTCTTGTAGTTAATGAGAACAAGACGAAGTACTTGAGAGCTAGAGGATGAGGACTAGGAACTGTAACATTTGATGGAGGTTCATTTAAGTTCGAGAGGGCGAGCTGTTTCATATACCTGGAAACTGAAGTGAAGAGACAAAATAATCTCTCAGGAGATTAGCAGAAGGATCGCTGCTGTCAGCCAATGCTGCTTTGGCCTGGCAAGACATTCTAGTTAATTTTTATTTAATTTAACAAGTTAAATTTCCTTTATTTTGAGTGTTTGCAGACATATGTGCGTCTTATGGATCTAGAGATATATTTTTTTTAAAAATCCAACGTTTTATACGAACAACTAGAAATTATGATACATTTTGTGAGTTTATTTTGTCAAATATCATAAAAACTACTAGTCCTACAAAGATAAACATTATTAACTATTTTATAGTAACTTTAACTAGTTTTTATTTGAGCGCTGTTTTTCATAAATCAAACTTATTGTCCGAACAACTATAAACCAATTTATTTTATCAAATATTGTGAAAACTACTATTCCTACGAAGGTAAGGACATAAACTTCTTTATAGTTCATTAAACAAGCTTCAATTTGAGTGTTAATAGACATCTGTACGTCACATAGTTCCTGAGATATAGAATTCTCAAAATAAATTAACTAACTACTAATCTTTCAGAAGATTTTCAAGAAATTTTTCTTTTTAAAAATATATTTCTCGAGAACTATTGGACTTAAATAGGGTAAATATTTTAGTAAATTTATTCTTCTTTAAATAATGTTCTCTTAGATTTTCTAGTGTTGTTGGTAGCTTTCAAGAGTTTTACTTGGCAGGCTCATCAATTTTCACTAATAATCATACCTAGTTTTCATTAAAGTAATCAAAAATTGGGTCAGATAACTGTCTTTTTTCCTCCCGGCTCTTCTACTATGTCGTCAAGTTTATAAGGTTAGGTAGACTCCGATGGGTGGGTCATGTGGCGAGGATACGCGGCGATGACATTGGGATGTCATTTAGGAATAAGGTCCTATCCGAGCAGTCAGATGGAAAGACAAGAGAATGAGGTTGAACATGAGATGGTCGGACGATGGATCAGAGAATGTACGGGCCTGAGCCCTGTTTCATAATAAATTACAAACTAATACTATTAGTCTTGTAGATTTATCTTAATTCAGTTACAAAGACTTGGACAATAATAACTTCTTCTTTAGTATTTTATAATTCCTGTAATATCACTAATAGTCATCCCTATCATGAAAGTATTAGTATTATTAGCACACTAGTTTCTACACTTGTACTATAAGCTCTTATTATAAAACAGGGCCCTGTCGTACCAATTATGACGATGTTAATGACATTATTGATTTACACTGATAAGATAGAGCCGGGACCAAGAAAATAACTTCAATTCAATACCTTTGGAAGTTAAATTTCGTCAAAATTGGTAAAATCTTGTAGTGTTAAGACCGTAATTTCTGGTATGAAATAGAATTTATGTTGTTTAATTCCTGAATATGATTTTTACTTTTTTAAGGAAAAAGAAATCATATTCACTTTTAGTGTCCTTGAAAATCTGATTCGAATTTTCGTCAAAAAAATATTTTATGTGCCCAGAATGTCACGTCATGGAGTGGGCTATACGACTTTTCCAAGAGAACAAAATTATTACAACACAAATTTCCTAATTCTTGGGGCTGTTTATTCCGAAGATAACTGTTTTATAATCAAAATAAGCAACGGTTTTAGAGAAACGATATTAATTTTGCAAGTATAAACGCATCCTAGAAATTTACAATTTCGCATGAGTAAGCTAAAATATGGGCAGGAATTGAATATGGACCATGCTTTATTCAGATAATTCCTAACTGTTCTACAGCATTGCAATGAAAACGGTTATAATATTTTTCTTTAGAGTGACAATCATATTTTTCACTTGCCAGTTTTCAATTCAAAGCCCTTCGTGTTGACCAAGGTAGGAGATACTCCTAAGTTTTATAATTTTTTTCAGATTTTAATCTATACCATTTAAATATTATACCTTCTTGAAACCTTTATCTCATAATTAATGGAATAACATTGAAGTGAGCACCGAATAAGTGCATATAATTGTAAATTCAGTTCAGTAATACGGTGAAAATCCAAGGTTTTAATATCAATATCCAATAACTTCATAAATGTTCAACTCCTCATTCAAAGTTTATATGAACCAACATTTGAGAAGTTCTTTAAATAAGTTTTAAAAATATATAGTAGTGAATAACGTATAACCAGTAAATAAATATAATATAAACACGAAAGAGTATTATTCATACATTATTTCTAATTAGTTTAAAAAAAAACTATTCGAGCAGAACATATTACTTTTAGATGATAAAAAAAAGCTTATGAAGTACGTAAGAATATTATTAATAGAAATTTCTTTATTATTATTTTTTCTCTCTTCCCTTTTTCAAATTAACTTGTTTCTTTTTACTATTAGAAGACAATTGTTTGTTTTATTTAAGTGTACAAATATCATTATTTTTTGTTATTAATTTTACTTTCCTCTTTTATTAAGAAGCATTATTCTTGTCTATTTATTTTATTATTATTTTTTTTCTTTTAATAAGAACATTGTATAAAGTTATGGGTGTCATTTGTATGACTATACTACCTCATAATCAACTGTTAAAAAAAAAAATATAATATAAGTTATATCAACCATGTAAGGCCCACCAGGCCGATCTGGTATAAAAAAAAAAATAGAAATTTCTTGCAAAATCTACGTATTATGCTTTAACAGGAAAATGTATCAACAACCTGAAGATAGAGTGAGAACCCCGAAACATTTTTTTCATTATAATGAAATAAAATATAATCTAAACTAAGAAGAGTACTAATCATTCATCATTTCTAATTGGATTCTAAAAAATCTTTTTCAGATTTTTACCCAGAATAAATAATATATATTTTTTATTGAGTAAGGGTTGTTCAAATGCTAGCCAAAGCAATAATGATGGTAGGTACACAGTGTAGAATTTAAATTTCAAATATAAATTTAATATAACCTAAAACGTAGTTAGATGATGGTTTTGAAGGGTGCTGGGAAAAGTCTAAATTTAAGGTCAACACTATATAGGGTAGATTAATTTTCTACTTACAAGGAGAAAAAAAACATTAAATGAACAATTAATACAAAGTATTGCTTCACAGTGTTCATTATTGTTTTAAGTTCAATGCAGATAAGTGTAGGAAAATCGTGACAAAAAATCTAGAAGGGCTTACCTTCATTTCTAGAGAGCCGGAAGAAAACAATATTTAACCTCAAGTAATTAGACCGTTCACTTAGATAATACATAATAATTATCCAATACTTTACCGAGATCATTTATCAAGATACTTTAGCAAGATCATGGACCAATAGAAATGCTTCTTTACGCTGTAACTAAAAATTTAAGTTATAACTGAAACTTAAGTGATGAACTATAATCAATACCAATATATTTCGTATTTCGTTACTTGTAGATGTAATATAATATAATCTTAAATATATACGTGATTCATAAAAACTATAATACAAATTATAACATTAGTAACTAAATAAAAATTATAATAGAAGCCCCAAGAATAGCAGCTAGGAAGTTTCATCCGGACACAAATAAAATAATACAGTGTAGATAGTTGACCGTAGATTACTGATTGGAGAAGATGGTCGGGGGTTGTGGTCAGCAAAGAAATACATAAATAAACAAAAAAATATTTAAGCAGAGTAGACATAAATAAATATTTTTTTGTTTAAGTTTTTAATTGCTGACGGCACCAAACGACCATCTTCTCCAATCAAAAATTATAGAAATGTAAGCATCAATGATAATTATAAGACGAAACAAAGACAAAAGACTTAAATTATTTTTGCATCAGCAATTTCTATTTCCTTTCAAATTATGACAAATGTATAGCCAATCATCCACGCAGACACCTCTTTCAATCCATGACAAAAGTAACAAGGGATACTATCTTCGTAGAAACCTAGAGGAACAATGGTGTACGACGAGTTGGGTACCTGGGTAGACATTACATCAGCAAGGGTCCCTCCAAGTACAGAAGGGAACAACAGCAAGCTCAAGACAGTTCCGAGAACGGACCTCCGGAGTTGTACTGTACCAAATTAACAGATTATTTGAAAACCAAAAAGTACAGTTACGACTAAAAGCATTAGACTTATAGTTCAATGACTTTCTAACGAAAAAAGTTCAAACTTTTTGAGAAGATTGAATTCAAGTCAAACATCACACCACAATGAACATATAAATCATTGATTTATTTCAGTTATTAAAACAAAGAGATATATTTACAAAAAAAAAACAACCTTATATTACCTACCATATTCAGAGGGGGTGAAAGGAAACAATAGTATCGATACAGGTTGCTTTCAATCTATTTAAAAAAAAACAATTGATGTGAAAAAGAAAATTATATTAAAAAGCCCAGGGGCTTCAGTTGCCCCTTTGAAGATAAAGCAAAATACATTGTAGGGATGACTGGAGGGAGATTCCAGAGCTGGAATTTTACAAAAAAAAATATTTATGCCAAATAACAGCAGGACTGGAATTGATACATATGAGGATAAATGAGCCTGTTGTGACATTCATGAGAATGAATTTATTTAAATATGTAAAAATCGTTATAATGAAAAAAAATTATTAAAAATGATTTTAGAATCACAAGGAAATTAATAGGCAAGTATTATTTTCCTATTGAAATAATATTAGCTATGACATTTTTTATGTTCTCAGAAGGTTAACATTTCGGATTTTTCATATTTCGAAGTCAAAGCCTCATATGAACCTATTATACAAAATATAAACAATTATTAAAAATGGCGACCAATTAATGTACAATAGGCCCATAACTTGTCCATAAATAAAAAAAAGAGTAAATTTATTAAAAATTACTTAGAACAATTTCCTAAGCAAAGGAAATTTCTCAACTATTCTAAAAAATATTAATGTCGTATGTAAAATTCTGCTCATTAATTATATAAAATGAGGAAAAAAATAGAGCTATACAATGGGGGCTGGAAAGATAATGAAACTGCAGCGAGTTAAAATAGTATACAAGAGAAGTTGGCAAGAGGTATGATGTTAATACGGAGTGTTAAGGTATACGGAGTGACATACAACTAGTATATCGGAAGGAGTAAAAATATTTTAAATGCCGATGATCCCAATCTATGACCATTAAAGGTAGTCAACACTGAAAGCCAACTCAAAATACCATTTGAAAAAGAGAATCTCTTCAAGCGTATGAATTATAAAAATCAAGCCACAATGTCAAATTTGATGTAAATCAAAATTACGTAATTAATTCGTAAATATCAAGTTCTTTATTTCACATGAACAACATAATACTGAACTAATGATAGAATAATGCAATAGCAAGGATTGAGACAATGCAACTGCAGCAGACTGGGTGGCTACCACATACATTCAGTTCCGTTTAGATTATCAAGTCCAAATATAAAGTATACATGCATTTGAATTAGGCTCGTTACATGTGGTTGGTTAATACAATAGTTCCAGCAACAATATAAAGAGCTAACAACAAAACATTAAAATTTGAAAAAATAATAGAATATAATAAAAAATAATATTGTCGGGTGGCAAATAAATGAGATGATTTAGTGGTAACATTTTTACTTTAATAGTATATAACTAATCAAAACTTATATTGAGATCTGAGTATTTCACATTTCAACTTTGAATTTGGTATTCCAACCAATCCTAACACTATCCTCACCAGGTATGCCGATGAAACATGTGTGCTTGCTGTTAATAATAAAACATTAATTGTATACCAATGCCCTCGAAGAATGGTGTTGTAATTAGAGGATTAAGATAAATACCAACGAATCCCATTAAATCAACTTTACTCTTCGTCGTAAACCTACTGACTGCCCTACAGTTTCATTTAATGATGTTACTCTTACCCCTGTCGAACAGATCCGCTACATTGGACTACATGTGGACAAATGATTTATCTGGAATCCTCACACAAAAAATAGGAAACTGCACGTCGATTTCGACTATTACACCACTTACTAGACAAACGGTCTAAACATCCAACACATTACAGAAGACTGATCTACATGACTGTAATAAAGCCAATCTGGACATATGGAGTTGAGGTTTGGGGCTCCACCAAACCTTCGAATTCCTCTTGTATTTAATCCTTACACTCCAAAGTCCTTCGTAAAATCCTTAATACTCCCAACTTTGTCGCAAATAAAATCATCCTCAAAGACCTTAATGTTCCGTATGTCCGTATAGCCCGAACCAGATATCACTCTTTCCATTATTAACTTACTATAAAGTACTAAAACTTATACTATAAACTTAATACTACTAAATAACTACTTAATAGTACATTAAACTACCTTTAATTTGTGTCCTAATAGAAATCTTTACGCCACATAGTTTCTGAGATATAGATTTCTCAAAATAAATTAACTAAAT
This sequence comes from Halyomorpha halys, assembly GCF_000696795.3. Lineage (NCBI taxonomy): Eukaryota > Metazoa > Arthropoda > Insecta > Hemiptera > Pentatomidae > Halyomorpha > Halyomorpha halys. The sequence goes on along the minus strand of NW_027110126.1, from coordinate 52,789 downwards.
ACTGATATTTCTGTAATAAATAAAAAAAGGGCTTTTTAAAAAGCCATATCTTCAAAATTATTGAACGTAAATAGCTCTATTAGGGCTTACATTTTAGCAAAGTTACTCTACTTTAAATGATGCTCTCTTAGATTTTCTATTGTTGTTTGTAGTTGTAAATATATAGAGCTCCGAATAAAAAATCAATTATAGCAACCTTTTGAAACAGCCGCCATTTTTTATTTCCTCTACCTATACTTTGCAGACTCATCAGTGTTGACAAGTAATTATACCTAGTTTTCAATTAAAGTAATCAAAAATTGGGGTGAAATGACTGCCTTTTTCCTCCTCTTTGTCTCTTTTACTACGAGCTCATATGTGAAGTAATGAGTGGCACTAGGTTTTATTAAACTACCATTGGATCAAATATCATTTCATCTTATTTTCAAGATAGTAACAATATGAATGTTAAAATCTAAATCAAAATTCATTAAGAGTAAATATTGTGTAAACTATTTACAGCAGTAAAATTATATGTCACTATTACCATACATAACAATACATAGAGAAAATATCATTGATTCCTTTATAACCAGCAGTCAGTAGGTTCTTATTGAATATCTTATACAAGAATTAGTTGAAGCAATAACAAAACAGACCTTCAGAGGTAGGATATGCAAGGGTATTTTAACATAGTAAAACATAATTTTTAAAGGAGTAATGAACTATTGTCAAAGAGTCTCCATATCTTTAGTAGCGAATTTAATATTGTTTGTTTTAATTTTTTTAATTCTTTTTAAAGAATTATTAATTCTTTAAAATATTTAAATTCTAGGATACTAGAATGAATGATATTTAATAAGCAGAATTTTAATGAATTTTCGAGATAATTGAGTTTGTTAATTCTCAATACTAAATATTTATATTTCTTTGTTTGTTTGCGTTATATAACTTTATCTATTTATTTCTTTAATTATATTATTTTACGTATATATACGGTATATTTTCCACTTCTTTCATTACTTTATTTTTATTCATTTTCGTTCCATACAATTATTTATTTTAATCTCAATACATATATTTTCCTTTCTTGTTGTTCCTTCTTGGTTGTTATATTTTTATTTGTTCTTAGCGCAGTTGAAGGCTAGAAATTGTGGCCGAAAAGTTGGCAATGTTAAATGAGATTTTTAAACTTAATTGTGTCATTTTCCGTCCGCAACCCAACCATCTCCTTCTCATATAAATTGAGAAATATATTATTATACAGTTGATTAAGCTCAATTTGACTAAGTAACGGATTAGATAGTAGTTATTTTATTTCTTTAGCATTAATTCGAATAATTGAAACGTCATAAACCCTGCATTGGGCGTGGCTGATCTGACCGACACAGGGTTCAGTTTTTTTTGGCAACTCTTCCAAAAACGGCACCGAGTGTGATCCCTACCTGCCAGTAGTTTCTTAACTTTGTGGGGTTGTTCCAACCCGCCCAGTTAGTTTAGTTCTAGCTGTCCAGAAAGTGCGTTCCACGTGTTTTGATCTCACAGCGGCCGTATGTGTTTTGATCACTTCAGAAACCTAAGGTCAGTATTTTTTAGGTTAGATAGTAAATTTAACACCTCACTGTTTCTAAAACTGGTGTTAGTTTTATTTTCTTCAGGTACCATTACCGTTTATGAGTAGTGATCATGTGCCTTTCAAGTTTATTACCCCTCTTTCCTAAATTTTATTATGAATTCTTCAATTTTTATTTCAGTATTACTTTGCTTTTAGAGATACCACAATATCCCGGCCTTTTTGGTTTCAATGACGGAAAAGTGATGGGATCCTACATCCCATGCAAGAATAAATGTATACTTCTGGTTTCTTCTATGCTCGAAACCAAAGCCATTGATAAAAGCACTGGAGAATAAAAGAAACTGAGGTCATAACGTATTATAATGCTCACAAAACTGTACTGCAAACCAAATGTGTGCCACTAACAGCATGCAGTGAAATACAAATCGATGGACAATGATTGTTTTCTACACTATGTTGCACTTGGGAGGGATCAATTGGCTATTCATATCGGGAATTAATTCCAAGAAGAGTTTATCACAAAGGATTTTTACCTGAAATGTGAATCGGACAACTTCAGCGAAGAAGCCAGCTGATATCCGACTTTTAAACCTCCTAGAAAATTCTTCAAAAATCAATTCCACCTCACCCCCAAAAGATGTTCAGATGTTGTGATTCCACGCTGGAAAAAGGAATATATAT
>NW_027110126.1:36603-50483 GCF_000696795.3 Halyomorpha halys | reverse complement strand
TATCTAAAAACATCGATTATTAAAACTAGAAATTCAGGATAGTTCACAAAGGTAATAAACTAGACTTTTTTAATAGTGTACTAATATATGTGAAATTAAATTGAAAAATAGTATAATCTAAGAGAGCTACGAAATGCTACTGAACTTTTTAAAAGTACACAGTAGATTTTATCCATGTGACATTAAGTATATGAAATTACGACGTTAACAAAGCAAATAAACGATATATAAAAACAATTATTTATCATTATGAAATAAATGTTAATTTTATAGAGCTTAGAAAATTTCAAACAAAAAGCTAACCGGGTAGTTAGTTAATGATACATAAGGATCCTTATAAAAAAATAAATAAATTGTTGCAGTAATCGCCAAACATTTCTTTAATTATTATGTATAAAATATATTAAAAGTATCGATTCATTACAAGATAATGTAAATTTATAATTGAGTAGAAAACGTACCTCTCATAATATATAAACCTGAGAAAAGATTAATATTATCAAATATTGAACGAATGTTAATAATTCAGTAAATATATAATTACTTTGCTAAAATATTAAGCAACGAGAATTTGTAAAAAAATTAAACCTTAGAAAAAAACAAAAAAACACTGATAATGTAGGAAACAATAATGTAGTAAAATTAACATAATCCTCTGTTGGAGGCTATTTTATCTTCATCAAAAGAACACTCAATCCGTGATCATGTGAAAGCCAGCATACGACCACTAAAGTTCTTTGACAAAGATCAATTAAAAAATAAGTTCGACTAAACATATAAATGGCAAAGACAAGCAAAGATAACTTAAAAAGTGTAAACAAAAATTTTTTTTATAATTATAAAAGTAAGGTTCTATTTTAACTACACTTTATAAAAAAGTTTGATGAGGCGGCTAGTTGTCAAACATAGCTAGACAGAAGACGGGATCAACTGGAGACCAAACTGTCAATTTAAGAAAATTAGTTGTATGATTAAATTTTTTTTTCCTTATGACTTTCACTGAAGACCTATACAACTATAAAATAAAAAGTCAAGATATATTTCAATGGGTACCCGCGAAATAAATATTAACTCACTAAGGTTGGATGCAAGACGTGGCCTTTTACACTAAGGGATGAACACCGTAAAATATTCAGACCGAAAAAGGATGAATTAACGGGAGAATTTAGAAGACTACACAGCACAGAATTAAGGGAACTACACCCGGTAAATATAATTCAAGTTAATCGTGGCATATAAGATGGTTGTTTAATGTTGTAGGACTTAGTAACAAGCGCATACCTTAAATGTTAATAAACACTGAACTAAAGGGTAAACTACCGAAGGTTAGACCGAAACGTAGATAGGAGGATTGCGTTAAAACTTATTTAGTAGAATATGGTTTGGTAGGGCAGTAGTTGAAAGATGTATGTAGAGAGCTATTGAGAGGTATCGGCATCGAACCTTCGGGTTCTTTCTCAAATTTACCAAAAATATATAAAAATTAGATATACAGGAAACGAGTACCAACGGGAACTACACTCGGAATTACACCGGGAAAATGTGAACTAATAGTTGCAATCATTTAGTTTAGTGATAGCAACTATTAGGCAATCACTAAACTAAATTTAACCATTAAGATTTGAAAAAGAATAAAAACGATATACCCTTTCTATTAGGAGAGTATTTTTTTAATTCGACAATATTTACATAATTTACATATGTTAATTATATTTTATTCCTCTATTGATTTGATTAATATAATTGTTTTTACTTATGAATGACTCGGAACAAGAGTGAGAAAAGCAAAAATTTTGAGTACAGTCCCAATAGAATTATAAACACGATTTCGGAAGGGCAAAAGAAATTAAAAATGGCTTATAGATATTTTAAATAAAGATGGAAATCAAAAAAATGAAGTATGCAGAACCACAGTCGTTGAACACGCAATATACATTTTTGACAGAATCACACATAAATTAAACATTATTATTATTATAAATTCGACAGTACAACATTGAGGAAGGACAAGTTAATAACAGTTAATGAAGTATAAAATATAGTACATAATAAACAAACAATGATTTCATAAACTTCAACGTAATCAACTAATATAATTTATTTAATGCACACATATTGGGTATCAGTATTAGGAATAACAGATTAGAATATAAATATCTTGTTTGAAAATGGAAAATTACATATATCCATAACGTTAAGTTTAATACACTTTAAAGTATAAAGGACTTATTGTGTCCTTATTCACTTAGTTTATCAGTTCATTAACATTACTAATTCTATTTCATTATAAATCAAGCAGATAAAAAGTATTAATTAAAAAAAAATAATTTTCATAATTACTTTTTTTCATAATTTCATTGCAGGATTCAAAGGTTTACAGTGCACGGAGAAATCGTCTTTTAATAATTAGTTTTTCATATTTTTTTTTTTATAGAGTACAGGTATTGCCACATCTCAAGTTCGGATATTATATAAGACACGAGAACTACATTACAGATTAATTCAATAGGAACTAATATGGAGAAAGGACAAGTTAAGAGGAGGTATAAAGTGCACAAATAAACTATATAAAAATAATAAATCATTTCATAAACAAAGATATAACTAACGATAATTTGTTTAATGATCGTGTAATGGGGATCAGGAACAGGAATATTATAATGCAATATTAACAACTTAATATATTTTTTAGTACCCATCTCATTTCTGACACATTGGAGTCAACCAACAGTATTTAATTTATGTTAATTAATTTTTTTATTCTTTCATTTTATTTTATATTATCTTCGAAAACACTTTTATCTTAATTTATGTTCATTATTTTATTAGTGAAGGTTTTTTAATTTTACTTTATGTTTTCAATTGATAGTTTAACAAAATAAATGTTTATATTCGAGCGGGCTTGTTTTTGTTTTGTTCTTTTAAGCCAATCCTTCAAAAAGACTTTCCTGAGGTGGCTTTAACAGAAACAATCACCTAATAAACTATAAAATATATTTATAGATGTATGAAGACATTATTTTATGTTTCTTAATAGTTTTTTTTTTGCTTTACGTTTCAAAGATATTTTCATAGCACGAGAAAATTGTCTTTAACTGTTTTTTTTTTTCAATATAGATGAGAATGACATATATAATAAAGATGAGATATAATAAGAATGAGATATAAATAAACCAATATATTGAGGATTGCCATTTAAAATATGAAAAATACGCATGAACCACACAAGCAAGTCTTCCAGCCAAACAGTTAATAACCGGCAAGAGGTACTGAGAGCAAGGAACGGAAGGATTAGGTAACATAAAACGCTAACAAGCCGTAAATGACCTATAATCCCGCAAAGGAAGGAAAAGGATACTAAGGAGCTCGCAAACTAATGGAGTGCCCATGACCAAGGCAGGGCCGGGTACCTCTTGGGCCTCAGGTAACGGCGGCATCCAGGTCTAATCTTCTGATAACCATCTTCTTGGAGATAGCAAGCCGCGCTCCGGTCACGGGGCTTCTAGGAAAAGCCATCCTTCAAATCCTCCTGTCAATTAGGAGGAAAGAACGGCCGTTCGGGAAAACTTTGGACAACAGAGATCTTCAAAGGGAGAAAACTGTATCTTCGAAGAATCACGTAATTGAAAATGAGAGAAGATTAGGCTGCTTACTGTCAACAGAAAAAAGTAGAAACATTTAGGGACTAAAATAGTAGACGCATCTTTTTGAACAATAAATAAATAAGAACACATAAAAAACAACACAAAAGTAATAATTATTTTTTTTAAAGAATGAAATAAGCTTTTTTTATTTTACCACACATTAAAAAAAAGCATTTTGGGTTCAATGTGAGGAAAAATGAAGCAGTAATAAATAGTGCTGTTCCTTAAAAAAATAATAAAAATTTATTATAATTTTTTTTCTGTTAATTTTTACGGACCAGTTACTGTTTCTATCCCACATAAAGCCAGGGTACAAATAAAAACTGGCCCAGAGACATTTTTCAAGATTACTTTGTTTTTCCGATTCCTTTACGCTATGCCTGACTGCAGTCAACCTACCGCGCAGATAGAGATAAAATAATTACAAATTAGAAAGATCGTAAACGAAAAGAAGACTGATAGGGCCATAAAAATTAAAGATATATATTGCGGTAGTGTGTCCTAACTGAACTTTTAAATGTTCAATCAGGAAACTAACATAATTTATTTATATTTCATTTTTCAACGTGCTATATTTCACCAAATTACTTCACAACAAATGTTTGAAACACAATTATAAATGAATATTATAATTTATAATACAATTAGGCATTATTTATATTTTCAAATATTTTAATTTAAAATATTATATTTCAAAAATCTACTAACCATATCTGAAAACAGATTTGCTAAACAATTAAAAATATTTCTATTTTGTGTTTTGTTTTTTTCATACCCTCCTGTAATGATGTTGGTGACTATTTGGTACATACATATAGGAGGTATGCTATATGCTATATAGCTGGATGTATATGTACTTTATGTGTTAATTAGGTAACAAGTAGAAAAATGTCATGGAGCTAAACAATGATTGCGTGAGAAAAATTTATTCATAGTTACGAAGAAAACATTTAAAATGTTGTATAATATTAAATTATTATTTTTTGTTAATTTTATACAATGAAAATTGAAATCTTCTCTATTATTCCTGAGTTTAGTTCATCAAATTTTTCATATTATTAATCTGATATAATATAAAATTCATCTTACGTATGCTGGAAAGACATCAAGCCAGCAGCATACAAACTCCATAGACTCTGTACGTAAACCTTATGCAATCTATATCGTTAACTAACATATTTGTAATTAATCTGCCAATTTTCAGAGTTTCGTCGAATATACCACTAATTATTTATTTCTTTTAACATTGTGGATTTAATTACTTATGATCAGTGTTTTTTTATGTAGTCGCTTCCTCTTTTGAGTTCAGCACCTTTTCTGATTAATCACAATATAGATTAGACTATAATGTCACTACTATAACATTTTAATATTTTTAAGCTATGATTCATGCGGGAGATTTTTGGTAAGGATTGACAAGGCGGTATATCTCAGTGTGCTAGGAAGGTTGTAAAAACGTATTTTAATATCAATTGATGTAACGAAGTAGAATTTAACACAATTTTTGCAAGGTTTATTTCTTATAAAATTTCTAGGTTTTCAAGCAAAATCGTTAACAAATAGATCTTCTCTTTTATTTGCAGATTTAGTGTCGAAAAATTGTGTTAAACTGAAATAGGTAGGAGCCAAAAAGTATTTAAGTTTTTCGACTTTTATTCGTTAGATCACTTTGATTTTCATTGTTTATTACTAGATCATGTCTTGTCTTAGGTAAAAATTGAAAAATGAAATTGTGAAAAATATTATTGTAACATTAGGCACCATAGATTTGTCTCAGGACTAATTTAAGATTTATTCTGAATTCAGTTATCATATTCCGACACTATATTGTTCCAATAGTTATAGTATAAACATAACTAATAACTGTCCACAATCAACTGATACAAGTTTTGGAATCAAAACCCTGTGTTGATGTAAAAAGAATACATCAGTTACTAAATTATTGGTCCAACAATGAAAAAAATGAAATATGTAAACGGCGCCAAAATATAGTAGTTTATAATTGGGGTGAGCCTCACGATCTTCAAAAATATATATGATTAACAGTAATGAAAAATATCTCTTTATTTCTATTTACAACTCTACCTAACCGTTGCTATAGACTTGGCCAATTGCCAATTCTATAATGAATCTCTAGAATCTCAACAATAAATTATGAATATCTTAAGCCAAATATGTAAAGAGTTTTGTTGGGCTCAGTACCCCTGAACTTAGCATTTCAAATTCGGAAATATCGCCATACAATGTACCTATGTGTACCAAAGGCAGAGATGAACGTGATGAAAAGTAGAAGTGGTCTGCCTATTTGATTCAAGAGCAGGGGACAATTGCTTGGTAGACACTGGAAGTTCTGACACCATCGTGGATCAAAAAGTGCTGAAGAAGTAGAAGTGTGAGAAGTGCGATACAGGTCCATGTAAGTAAATTCAGTTAGTTACCCTGGGTGGACACAGTAGACTACAAGGGGAAGCATAAGCTAGCCAATGTAGGTTGCGAGTAAAAGGGGATAGCTTGATAGTTATAAAAAAGTATTTTATGTGGTAAAAAGAATGCCCCTGTAATACAATACCAAATGTTTATTGGGTGTGATTTCTTTAGAAAGGTAAGCGCAAGGATAAGGAATACAGTGGATAATGGAAATATTATTATTGGAGGAAAAGGATTAATCAAACAACAGATTTAAAGGGATACCGAGTACGAAAGGGCACACACTTATGTTCATACAGAACATCTTTGGTACTACTATTTATAGCGTGGTAAGTACATGAAAATTACTAGGGAATAATATATATTATTTCAATATGCATATATAAAATAATATATGGCTTCTGAAAACATATTTTAACAATTATTTAAAAAGCTAAAAACAAATTAATTTATAAAATCCCTGTATTAACACTCCACATCCACAAAACTCATTTATATGCTAGCATTTTAACCTGAAAGCTGAAACAAACTTTTTTTAAGTATCCAATTATGATATAAAAAAGCTAAAGACAGAGATGAAATATATATCACAGCACACCTTCTCAATAAGTACTTTATGAGCGAGAAGTGTATATTAGGAAGAAATGATATAGCAAAGGATTAAATTTTTTTTTATTAGATCTCAATAACATCATAAGAAACATAAAATCAAATACTTCAAATTACAAAGAGTAGACATCATATATTATATAAAAATAAATTATATATTTATTATATCGTTGGAAATTCTGATGGGAGTGATTCAGCAAACAAGGAACTACAGAGAGGAGAACAAGATTTTAAAATGAATTCAGAATGACCCTAAATTCCTTGCCATGGAAACAAAATCATTAAAGAAATTCCTTGAACAAGTAGCTTCGCAAAATAAAACTGCTCGATTTAATAATTGATAAGGGTAATCCCTTATCAGATATACCTTATATAATCTTAAAGAATATTAGTACAAGTATCTATTTTCAAGTTGATGAAGATCAAAATTTTAAGAGACACATTACACCAGCATCTCTGAAACATTATGGGGAATAATCTAAAATTTATTTTTAAACAAGAAGGTTTACACATTTCTTTTTTCTCAAAAATCATTCGACAAAATAAAAAAAAAAGTATATATATATAGTTATATATAAAGGAATAATAAATTTTCAAAAATATTAATACCTAATTTAATATAAACAAAAAATTTGTAGTAAGATAAATTTCTTATGTAATGTTACCATAGCGACATATTTATTATAAGGTAAACCTAGCTACATCTTTAACATAAATAACTGACATTTTTTAAAAAAATATCATATAGAAGAGAGAATTATTAATTTACAAACATTAAATTATTGAATATTAGTATTGAATTAAAAAAGTAGGTCATTCCAATGTTCTACTATAAGAATTAAGTATAAAGTGAAATCGTGGATTATGTTGCTTTCAATGGGTTTTGTGGAATAGGGATGATAAAATAATTTTCTTGTGCAATGATGCACTTAAGTGAATATAAAAATTTAGTTCTATTTAGATAAATATAAAAATTAAGATCATAGTTTTAAAAGATTTAAAATGTCTATTAATAAATTACTTTCTTTCCAATTCTAGGAAAAATAAGGGCTATACAGATCTAATTTTGATGGCCCACGATAAGCAAAATGGTTACATTTCTTAATTCTCTAACAAAAAAAGAATTTGCCCAGTGGTACGATTATGTCTTTAACAAATATTTTTCTTTTTTTTTCTATATAGTTTTGACTCCCTTTACGGTACAAGAGCCGGGAAGAAAAAAAGTCAGTTACCTCATCCGAACTTTTGATCACTTCCATGAGAACTATGTATAATTACTAGTCGAAATTGAAGAGTCTGCCAAGTATAGAAAGGGGGAATAAAAAATGGCTGTTTCAAAACTTTAAAAAACATTAATTTTTCATTCAGAGCTCTATATCTTAAAAACTGCCAACAACACTAGAAAATCCAAAAGAACATTATTTGAAGAAGAGTAAATTTTCTGAAATATTAGCCCTAATAGAGGTATTTATGTCCAATAGCTCTCGAGATATAGCGTTTTAAAAAGCAATATTTTATAAAAATGTACTGAAATATCAGTACTTAATTACTTTATGCTATAAGCTATCAAATTAAAGCTAGTTCCATGAACTATAAAGTAGTGTATGACTTTTACCTTCATAGGAATAGTAGTTTTCTTGATATTTGCTAAAATAAATTGATTTATAGTTTTTCAGATAATAAGTTTGAATTATGATAAACTTTATTTCAGAAACCAGAGAACGTACAAATGTCTGTCTGCACTTAATTTAAAGCTAGTTAAATTTACTACAAAATAGTTGATAATGTTTATCTTAGTAGGAGTAGTAATTTTTATGATATTGTTCAAAATAAGCTCACAAAATATTGATTTCTATTTGTCGTATATGTATGATATTTGAAAAAAAAAATCTCTAGACCCATAAGGCGCACATGTGTCTCCCAGCACTCAAAATAAAGGAAATTTAACTTACTATAAAGTAGCTTATAATATTTATCTTCGTAGGGGTAATAGTTTTTATGATATTCACATATTAATATAAATTTTGCAAATACAAATTTTTCGAACAACTATAAATCAATTATTTTAGCAAATGTCATGAAAACTACTACTCCTACGAAAATAAATGTCTTAAATTACTTTATAGCTCATTAAACTACATACCATACATTTTTATGAAATATTATTTTTTAAAAAGCGATGTCTCGAGAACTATTGAACGTAAATAGCTCTGTTAGGGCTTACATTTTAGGAAATTTACTCTACTTTAAATAATGTTCTCTTAGATTTTCTATTGTTCTTGGTAGTTTTAAAGATATAAAGCTCCGAAAAAAAATATTATTTTTAACGTTTTGAAACAGTCGCCATTTTTTATTCCTCCTACCTATACTTGGCGGACTCATCAATTTTCACTAGTTATTATGTGTAGTTTTTATTAAATTTATCAAAAATTAGAGTGAAATAACTGCCTTTTTTCTCCTTATAGCGGTGTATAAAATCATGAATCTCGATTTCAAAAAACATTCAAATACTTCACTCTTCTTATTGTAGACTAATAAGGGCCAAACATTTTGATGAAACCTGCTTGACTTATGTTTCTCCATTAAGCACCCTTATGATTGTTATAACGTTATTAATATTCCTATTAAGTGATCATAAATGATTGAAGAAATCCGGGCATAATGAATGTTTAGAACACTATATAGAACAGTGTTTCATTAGAAATCCTCTCAACATATTTTTTGATGGGTGTCACTTTTATTAATTACCTAATAAACTAATAATACAACTTTCATTCCTGATCCTTTAGCTGAAAAATTAAAAGATTATCTTAAAAATCATCTTAAACTTAGGCAATGATAATCTAAAATTATAAAAATAATGATCTAAAATTTCCCTTACCTTGTTCTTTAATAGGTAAAATGAAACTATATAAAAATTCATAAGGAGTAATTGAAAAGTTTTACATTGAAATAAGAATTCGGTCCAATATCAACACGTCATCTTACGTCTCAACCTTACAGCTTAAATGATAGCATTGAAAAATAATGTCAGGTGAATAATTATTTGATACAACGAATAAGTAATTCTAGTATTTAATGAAAAACAATATATTTTGAATCAACATGTAACAGTTTAATTGGCTAGTAAGTAAAAATTGTTTCAATAAATGAAGTTAAATTTATTTTGCTCATATCCTCCTTCAATTATTGAGTTAAAATAGCATTTCATTGAGGGTACGATATCTTCACTATATAATTAGATTTATTTGTCACTGTCACGCAAGCACAATACGTATCCACTGCCCATATTAAGATACGAAAAAATTGAATTAAGTGCCTCCATAACGTTAAATTAATGTAAGGAGTAACGACTAATCCTCACTCATCAAGATTTTTTTTTAATTAGTTGGAGTAAGTCGTCTATTGAAAGATGCCATTTATTAAAAAATAAAATCAGCTTGATGAAATAATAAATAACAGAAAACTCTTGTGGGTGTAACTAAATATCATCTACATTCATAAAGAACAGAAACAGGTATTTATGATTTAGCATCACTGAGCTATAAGCTGAAATCAATAATGCAGCGTAAATATCTGTCTTCATTGTCTTAAACAGAAATAAGCATATGCTATGACTCAATACGGGAAACAAATTGATTATCAGTCATTGTAAGTAAAGATAATCATGAAAGAAAATCGTCTCAATCTAATTATTCAACTATTCTTTTTAAAGTCCAAAAATGACAAAATTTTTTTTTTTTTTTTAAATATCTAATAAAAGAAAACTAGAAAGAATCAGATTGAAAACCTCTTGAATTCTTAAAGATAGAAAAACAGTGAGAAACAGCAAAAAAGATTTTTTCTTCAAACGGACATAAATGCATGACAAGACTGAATGTGGGGAACAAATTGATCATTAGTACATAATTTAAGTAATGAAAGGTAATTGTTTAATAAAGGCGTTAAAATCATATTCAAATATTTTTTTAACATTCAAAAATTACAAAAAAAAATTATGTAAGCCGAATAAAATAAAAACAAAAATCTATTTTAAAAACGTTTAATGACAGAAAACTGCAGAGAATGTGGGCTAATACCTTCCTCATTAATAAAGAGCAGAAACATTTACTTTGTTTTAAGATTTTGCATCACTGAGCATTGAGCAGAAAAGAAAGTAGTGTCAAAAGATTTTTTCTTCGCTGTTATAAAAAGGAATAAGCGTAAATCATGACATAATGTGGGAAACAAATTGATCATTGGTACAAAGTTTAAAGTAATTAAATGTAATTTTGACGTACAATCTCCTGAATCTTATTATTCAAATATTTGTAAACGTCCAAGTATAATGAAAAAATCGTATAAGCTGAAAAATAAATAAAAATCCGATTAAAAAATATCTAAGCATAGAAAACTTCCCAGAATGTAACTAAATACCTTCAGTATTCATAAAGAACAGAAACAAGTACTTATTATTTTAGTACAAAAGCCAAAGAGGAGAAAAAAGGCAGTTATCTCACCCCAATTTTACTTTAATGAAAACGATTTAGCGATTACTTTAATGAAAACTAGTCAAAACTGCTGAATCTACCAAGGGGAATATAGTAGGGAGAATATAAAATGGCGGCTGTTTCAAAGCGATAAAAAAAAACTAATTTTTCATTCGGAACTCTATATCTTAAAAAGAACAACACAAGAAAACCTAAGACGTCATTTAAAGATGAGCAAATTTCCTAAAATATGAGCCCTAATAAAGTTCTTTACGTTACTTTATTAAATAGTTTTTGAGATATTTAATCGTTAGTGAATTTATTTTGAAAAATTTATATCTCAAAAACCATTCGATGTACAGATGTCTAATAGCACTCAAATTAAAGCTAGTATAATGAGCTATAAAGTAGTTTATGATGTTTATCTTCGCAAAAGGAATAGTTTACATGAAATTCGCTAAAATAAATTTATTCATAGTTGTTCGGACAAATTTTCATTTGCCAAATTTATATTGATATGTGAATATCATAAAAACTACTACCTCTACGAAGATAAGTGTAAACAACAAATTCTGTTTTACAAAACATTCAATAACACAAAAGTTAGAATGTGACAAAATACCTTTCGCATTCATAAAGAACTCATGATTGAAATCAGTAAGCATAAAGCTGAAATCAAAGTAGTGTAAATAGATTTTTTCTTTGTTGTTATAAACTTGAAAAGGTATATATCACAACTAAATGTGGGAAACAGATTATTGGTACAGAGTTAGTGTAATTAAAGGTAATTATGAAACAAAAACGCCTCAAACTTATGATTCAAATATTTTTGGAACATCTAAAAAAAACAAACATAAAACAGTGCAAGCCAAATCATAATTGCATGCATAAAGAACGGAACCAAGTTCTTGTGATCTGACACCATGGGCAAATCGAATTGAAATAAATAGAATTTATTCTATATTGTTATTAACCGACATAATTATTGTAATTAAAAGATATTGTCAAATAAAATTATCTGAATGTAGTTATTCGAATATTTTTAAATACTCAAAAATAATTTTTAAAAATTGTGTAAGCCAAAAACTAAAAACAAAAATACGTTTTAAAAACAGAAACAAGTGCTCATGATCTTACATTATAGGAGGTAGAATTTCACTTCTCATCTAATATTAAAAGAACTAGGGATGGATAATTTAGACTAAATTCTAATTTGTTTAGATTTTAACAATTGAACTTGATAATACTAAATATGAAATTAATTTTGTTAATAAAATTTAATAAATCAAAAATTAAACTCAGTTTTATCCAGTTGCTACAAAGTCCTCTTAAAATAAATTTAAGAATCAACAATAGCTTTTTTGTTTTCAACGAATGTTTTATTTAGTTTACTATGCTGCACTTTAGAATTATTCAACTTCTTCATTGTTATTGTTTCAATAACTTATGATTTAACCAATATGATGTCTAGGTAAACAATAAAATATCAATTTCCGTAATGAAGGTTTACTTTTAAAAATTGCTACAAGGTTATGTAACATCATATATGTTACAATCTATAAAAAATCTTCCTGAAGAAAATATCTTAAATTAACCAATGTGCCTGGAATAGAAAACTTCATAAAATAAAATAAAAAAAGTTTCGAAGCCCTTCGAAATATTTTATTTGTTAAGCATACAAGGGTGGATAAAATATGTTTAGACCAAAAAACTTAAATTAAGGAATTTTAAGTTCTTCAAAAACACTTTATCACCATTTTTCAGCAAATGGAACGTCTCTCTTGAGATTATTTTAGTTCAAAAGGAATAAAGAAACCTGATACTGAAGTTAAAAGAAAAACTTCATAAGTGAGATTTTAGAATAGCGGGGTAGTAAGGCCTTGTCCTAGGTCGTTACTAGATAAGCTATCTAGTTGTCTAATACCCGTTTCCTGAGCAACAAACAGCAAGAAACCCACCTTATTTTATCAGTCCTTATCTCGAGTCATATGCGCAAGAAAGTTAAAGTTAACCAAAATTGATTTTCAATTTAAAATACAAAGAAAAAAACGTTTTGTTTTATTCTAAAAAATATTAACTTTGGAAAATTTGAAAAAAAGTTGCAACGTTGAATTTATATTATACCAGATCGGCCTGGTGGGCCTTACATGGTTGATATAACTTATATGATATATATTTTCAACAGTTGATTATGAGGGGGTATAGTCATAAAAATGACACCCTTAACTATATACAATGTTCTTATTAAAAGAAAAATAATAATAAAATAAATAGATAAGAATAATGCTTCTTAATAAAAGAGGAAAGTAAAATAATTAACAAAAAATAATGATATTAGTACACTTAAATAAAACAAACAATTGCCTTCTAATAGTAAAAAGAAACAAGTTAATTTGAAAAAGGGAAGAGTGAAGAAAAGAGAAAAATAATAATAATGAATAAATAAAATAAATAATTATAATAAGACAATAGAGGTAGTGTGACTATGAATTAATTTTATATTTATTAAAAATTTATAAAAGAATGTCCTGCAGCAGTCGGCTTCAATCTTCGGGTTGAGGTTGGGTTTCCCAGGTTGTAGGTCACTGCTCCTTTAACTGTCGGCAACTGGGAGTGGAACTTCATGAACCGTTTTTTGATATAATCGTCTATTGACCCCATTTGTATTTCGCGATGCAATTGGCTATTTCTTATGAACCAAGGAGCATTAACTGCGATTCTTAGGACTTTA
>NW_027110126.1:28083-36483 GCF_000696795.3 Halyomorpha halys | reverse complement strand
GTTTGAGTTAGTTTGATGTTGATATGGTGATTCCATTTCACATTTTTACCTTTGAGGATTGGATCCGGTGGATCTGGTGGGCGTCGAAGAGTAAAAACTTTTGAGTTGTATTTTTCAATGTTCAAGCTAATCATCCATTTAGTGAAAGATTGTTCTAGATCATTAAGGTGACTTTGCAAAGTGTTTCTAGCTATTATTATGTCATCATGTTGAGAGAATGAATAATAATATTAAACGACCATAAAACAGGAAGAAAATATTCTAAAAATTTCTACAAGGTTTTACAGGTTTTGGTCATCTCTTCAACTGAATATTTTAACTCACTAAATGATTTTTAACATTTAAAACTTACCAAACTAAAGCTGAAAAACATAAATAATTTCTGATTATGTTTAGCGTAAACTAAATAAAAACTCAGAAGCATACATGCAAAATTTCGTTAAATAACAAAATGATATGTCTAGAGAATTTAATAAATTTGAATTAAAATTGGTAATTTTCACAATTGATTTAATTAATTAATATGATGAATTACTAACTCCAGTAATAATATAAGATAAAACCTAGATACATACAATTATATTTTCAATAAGGAATAAATTATTTTAGAGTAAAAATATATTAATTAATAATTAAATATTCTTTATAACTCGGATAAGTTATTGTTTTTCCGCGTACTGAAATTTTCCTAATAATGTGACGATTACAGTTAAATTCTTAAGGTACTAAGGGATTATAATTTTTTTTTTTACATAGATACATTAATTATGATCTACAAATATAATATTCGAAAACAGAAATAAAAATACTATTTGTTCTACAGTATTCAAAATCAGTTATTCAATAAATTGTGATGATTTAACACATAAACTTACATTTTTTTGTATTTTACAACGACTTATATTATATAACATGATAACATATAAAATATTAGATTATAAACTTATTGTTAAATGTTGAAAAGCAATTAATTTAATAATGCATTGATTGATTTATAAGAAACAAGTCAGCCTGTGGACACCGAAACGTTGAAATTAAAATATATATTTTTATTTGTAATTTCAATAGGAAGAAATTTGAAACTAGGTTTGAAAACAATGTAGTAGTATTTTATTAAATTGAGCCACCTTATCTAATGTTTTTCGAGTCTCTTCTCTTGTTTTTCCTTTTTTAATATCATACATTTTATCCTCTTAGTATAAGAGTCCGGGCGAAAAAATGGCAGTTATTTTACCCCAAATTTTGATTTACGTTAATGAAAACTATGTAAATGGAAATTTCGGAAATATAGCTTTTCAAATAGTAAAATGTATTGAAAAATCATTCGACAAACAGATGACTATCACCACTCAAATTAAAACGAGTATAATGGACTATACTGTAAATTAAGAGTAGTTCTGTTTATGATATTCGACAAAATAAATTCACAAAATGTTAATTTCTAGTTGTTCGGTGAAAAACTTTATATATTCGGTAAACAAATATATATCAGAAATCATAAAATGTACAAATGCCTATTACCACTCAAATTAAAGCTAGCAAAAAGTACTATAAAGTAATATATGATTTATTATCAATTTACACAATTTTGATCCTTTTTTTTCTCTCAACTTTTATTCTTTAACATTTTCCAACATTTCGGCCCTCAGTCCATTCTCAAGGATACAACCTACAAAAAGTTTTTTGTTTTTCTATAATAATCACATTATTTTCTTTAACTACACACTGATTTCTTTAGCCATACCTTCTATATTGATGTCATTGCTTTTTAAAGCAAGGCCTGGGGGCCGAAAAGTTGTAGAATTTTAAAGGATAAAAGTTGAGAGATAAAAAGGATCAAAATATGTAAATTGATAATAAACTAAACCACTCGCAATCATATATAAAAAATAATTAATCTAATATATGATATTTATCTTAGTAGGAGTACCAGTTTTTATGATATTTTCAAAAATTATATCCATGCAACTATAAATTAACATTTTGTGAATTTATTTTGTCGAATATCACTCCTTCGAAGATAAACGTCTTAATTTACAGTATAGTCCATTATACTCGCATTATATTTGTGGTAATATTATTAAAACTACTATTTCTAAAGGTCATAAACTACTTTATAGTACATTAAACTAGCTTTGATTTGAGTGGTAATAGACATCTGTACGTCTAATGATTTTTCAGTGCATTTTTTATGAAATTTTACTATTCAAACAATATATTTTGGGTACTATTGAACGTATTGGCTCTTTTAGGAACTTTAAATTATATTCTTTTACGTTTTCTAGTATTAAATTTATTATGTCGAATATCGTGAAAACTACTATCCCTAGAAATATAAACTTCATAAGCTATATCATATATTTAAAGCTTGTTAAATTTACTATTAAATAATGTTTATCTTTGTAGGGGTTGTAGTTTTTATGATATTTGACAAAATTACAAAATGTTAATTTCTAGTTGTTCGTATAATATGTTTGATTTTTGAAAAATATTTCTCAATATAAAGGAAATTTAACATACTATAAAGTAGTTTACGACACTATTCTTCGTAGGGGTTGTAGTTTTTATGATATACGAATATAAATTTGGCAAATAAAAGTTTGTCCGAACAACTATAAACCAATTAATTTTAGCAAATATCATGAAAACTACAACTCCTACGAAGATAAACGTAACATTAGTACTCAATAGTACATTAAACGAGCTTTAATTTGAGTGCTAATAGACATCTGTATATATAACAGTTTTTGAGTTATGGTTTTCTCAAAATAAATTCACTAATTACTAATTTTCTAGTGAGAAATGTTGCAATTTAAAAAGCTTATAATATATGTTACGTAATATGTCTATGACTGCTCATATTTTAGCAAATTTTCTCTACTTATAATGATGCTCTCTTAAGTTTTCAAGTGTTGTTGGTAATTTTAAAGATATAAAGCGCCAAATAAAAAATTAATTTTTATAAACGTTTTGAAACAGCCAGAATTTATTATTCCCCCTAACTTTTTTTGGCAGACTCATTAATTTTGACTACTAATGATATATAGGTTTTATTAAAGTAATAAAAAATTGAGATAAAATAACTGCATTTTTTTCTCCTCTTGGTTTTGTGCTGTCTGTATATACTTCACTCTTCCCATATCTCCTATTTGACTTTTTTGACAATCCAACACAAATTTTATATATATTCTATGAGTTTAATTTAAATATATGGACTCATCCAATATGGATAATTAACTTAATGCTATAGTGAGCAAACATAAAAATAAATAATATGAAAACGGCAAATATAAAATGAAAATATATAGGTACAGTAGTTATATAAACAAATAAATAGATTAAAACATAAATAAATATTAAATATACAAAACGCAAAGTATGATTGATACTGGTGATAATGCACAAAGTCTAGGGAATCCAGTATAATATTTTTGTCAAAGATCTCAATATCCTCAACACTAACATCTAATTCTATAAAAAGTTTTGGTATTGTACCATGAGATCCAAACCTGAGACCAAACAATGAACTCTCTGTTCTGAAACGTCTCGCTAATTTTTTCTTTCAGTTGAAATATCCATTTCTGTAAATTTTCCATTCCATCCTCAAGTTGAAAGATGGACCCAAGAACAGAAGCATACCTCAAGTCTCAGGAAACGCAAACGAATATGAAAATATCTTGGATCCGTTGAAATCTGTACAATAGAACTCGTCGAAGCAGATGAAAACCTTCTGTTTAATCAGTTTTATCAATCTATAGTTGACCCTGTGTGATATTTCTGTAGCGGTACCAGCACGAAATGAAAGCTTGAACCTCACCATGGTTCCAATAGGGTAGTAGTACCCTCTAGGTTATAGCCATCCATGTCTTGGCTGGTTGAGGTACAGGTCTTTGCAAACCTAGAAACTTTGGCGACACTGGTGTTCAAATCTTGCCTAGTGTCAACTTTTTTCATCTCTGATGTGGTCCCAAGTAACATTGGTTTTTATTCCCATGAAATTGATTCCCATGAAAACATGATTCCCAACAATGGTTAAAATGTTATCTATTATTATAATTTTATTTAGTGCTCACTATATATTACAGTCTTATCTACCATTTTATCGACGTAATAAGATAATTGGTTGATAAAGTGATAATAATAGTACAAATTGAATAAAATTATACTTAATGACATGGGGATCAAAATAGGTTAATTAACTAGTAGCTTGCAACCTTTTAATGACCATAGCTGTGATCTTATAAACAAGATGAGAACGGCCGAAACGTCAGAGTTATAAGTGAATGAACAGATAGAAAATGTATGGTTATATTTTATTATTATTTATGTATCTAACAACATTAACCCGCAATAAAATACAGACATTATAACAGTGTTTACTAACTTTTTTGAAAAATACAATATCAGAAATAATATGGATTTTTCAAAATAAATTAACTAACTACTGATATTTCAGAACATTTTTATGAAATGTTTCTTTTGAAAAGCCAATATCTCAAGAACTATTGGAAGTGAATAGCTCTACCCTATTAGGGCTAATATTTCTGCAAATTTACTCATCTTTAAATAATGTTCTTTTAGATTTTCTAGTGTAGTTAGTAGTTTTTCCTCCTAGCTCCTAACGAAAAATTTTCTTTTTTATTGCTTTGAAACAGCCGCAATATTCTATTTCCCCTGCAATTAACTCTGTAATTTCTAAATTGATTCTGATAGAAAATGAAATGATATGAATTCAAACATATATCGGGTACTTTATCGATCCGAAGCCTCCTGAATCGGCATAATCAGAGACAATTTTAAACGGTTTTTGACTACAAGAAAATAAAAAAAAACAAAACATTCAGAGCAAGATAATTTGTTAATTCAATTTCTCAAAAGAATACGTCACGGAACGACATAGCGCCCTGAAGTCATGAAGCTGTCATAACTATGCACTTTGGAAACCTTACCACAATGTGCTACTCAAGACATGGCGACCTCTATTAGCAAATTTTGTACTACTTTAAAATGAGTTTTATTAATTTTCATCATGTGGGAGACTGCTTAAAACTATCATTTTAAGCGTAAACTAATGTAATGGAAGATTTTTGATAATGATTTTTTATGACAAAGTTAAATTTTACTGCATCTTATTGACTTAACAACATATAAAAACATATAAAATTGAAACCTCGTCATTGCCAAAATTATATCCTCCTAAAACCATTTATCTATATTATTACATTATTTAAAATTTATTTGGTGACATTTAAATCTTAATTGTCATTGATATTAGTTAAATATATTTTCAATTTATTATTATTGTACATTCAAAAGAGTTCATATTTATGTTTACATTTAAAAAAAAGTTTTTGATCTAATCAGTTATTTTTGGAATATTAATCGATTTTGATAACATTTTAATCTCGACCGGAAAATAGGGCTCATGAGTTATATACGAGTAATTCATAACTATATAAAGGAATAATTGCAACAAACCTAAATACATACCCATGAATATGTATATTGTAAATTTGTAAAAAATTGTTGATTAAATAAAAACCAAACAACAGAGTTGACTTTACATAAAACATGTTAGAGGGAGAGAGAGAGGCAAGATAAAGTATAGGTTTCCGAGCAGTACAGGGGGCTCACCCCCGAAATTTTGGACCGTAGTTTTACTGCCAACAGTAAAAGTACAGTCTGTACTGAAAGATCAGGTACAGCCAGCTCTCGTCCCCCCTCGTCTCAGAAACACCGACTTGAATTTTAAATAGAAATTGTATAACCCTAAAAAAAAAAAAAAATAATTTGGAATGAAATAACGCAAAATTATTGAAACTATCCTTATTGGTTAATTAATTCGAGAATAATTTTAAATTTATTTTTTTAACTATATATAAAAAGATTATTTATAATCTTTAAATTTCTTTCTTGAGACTGGCAAGTTTTTAATAAATAATTCAAAACACTATCCAAATTATAGTCTCAAAACTTTTATTTCTTATTACACGTCCAACGTTTCGGCCAATTCGGCCATCTTCAGGGACAATCTCAATTCACTATGAAACATATAATTTAACCACTCCAAAAACTTCATACAGGCTATTCTGCCCAGGTCAAAACATTTATATGTAGTAAGTCAAATATCCATTAAAAACCACAGTCAAAATTATTTCTCTTTAAACACTATTAATACACTTTTATTGATTTATATTAAATACAAGTGTATTAATAATACTAGATATAAATGTTTTGACCTGGGCAGAATAGCCTGTATGAAGTTTTTGGAGTGGTTAAATTATATAATTCATAGTGAATTGAGATTGTCCCTGAAGATGGCCGAAACGTTGGACGTGTAATAAGAAATAAAAGTTTTGAGACTATAATTTGGATAGTGTTTTGAATTATTTATTAAATAAAAAGATTTACTTCGAACGTTTTTTTTAAATTATCAATTGTAATCAATATAGTGAAAACAATAACATGAAACAAATCTAGATTGCACAATGAAGATCTAATTCTTATTTTACCTTTATGTTACATTAAAAAAACGGGTCTCTAAAATGTTAATTATCACTGAACAAAAGGGAAACGGCCTATGAGTAGACCGAAGCGTAAATGGGAGGATTGCATCACAACTGCTGGACTAAACAATTGGTATTGGACGAACTTCATTAGGCAAATGTGTGTATAGTGCAGAACATTCTTAAATAATGGGATGCGAGATGTAAATTTAAATTTAAGGTATGTTAAGTTAAATTATTAATTATCCTGTTTGTTAAAATTGTTACAAACGAATATATAATAAAAGCAGTTAACTGTTAGATTGTCCTTGAGGATAGCATAATTGTTGAACTGATATAATAAAGCGTGTCGAGACTTAAAATGGATACAATTGATTTATTTAAACAGAGGTAGTTAGAAAATATGAAAAAAATTATAAGCTGAATACAATGAAGTACTTCCTTATAAGTGGCTAGGAAACTAATTACTCATAAAAACAGCTAGATGTGATAGAATTATAAATAGAGAAGCAGAGTAATACATTCTAGAACAATAGTAATTAAAAATAGTAAACGTGGTACAAACGTAGGTGTAAATGGTAAACAATTGGAAGAAATCATTTTTTTTTTTTTTTTTTTATTAATATTTTCTAACTTTCCCTGTTTATATATTATGTTCCGTCACATGTTACAATATTTGTATATTGTTTTCATTTGGCCCTGACGATACCCTGCTAAGTGGGGCGAAACATTGGTTAACATTAAACAGTATTTTCTACTATTTTGTATCTGTTTTGACACTCATCAATACTATTTTCCAATAACAAAGCAACTTCTTATTTATACGTTATATTAATGTCCGAAAAAGGTTTCTATCTTAGACCTCTTGGTAAAGGACACAATAAGATTTTTTTTTAATATTTTTTGGAAAGAATTAAATCAAGAAAAAAACACATTTAAACCTACATCTCAAAAAAGGAAACAGTGTTTTAATTTTTTTTTATAAGTTTTGTTAAATATTTAACAACGGATATATAGGATGCCTTCAATGAGTCGAGGGTTGTAATGAAGGAAAAATGGTCTACTAATTATACAGAAAATAAAAAAAAAAAACTTTTTTTAAATTAAAAAAAAAAAAACAATTCTTGGATTAATACAAAGCAGAAGCATAAAACGAACCCAATTCAATTTCAATTTCGTTAATGAATAAACTAAATTTATTGTACAGTTGTAAATTTCAATAAATATATTTTTAAAAAAAATTAAATTTTGTCTAATGACAGTTCTTAAAGCTTTCATAATTTATCAAAACGAATAAATGCATATACTATTCCTTTAAAATACACTATGTAATTAAAAATACAAATGTATGTAAATATCTATGTATTTGTTCGAAACAAAATAACTATTAGAGAGACATTCCCACACTCCCCTCACATATACCTGCGTCCGTGCGCGTGTGGTGTTTGTGTGTGATTATAGTAATATAAGAACCGAAGCTATGATTAAAACTAAAAAAACAAAATAATAAAAATTTAACCGAAATTTTCAGCCGATAAATTCAAGTTAAATGTATGTTTTATAGCTAAGTGTAATTAAGTGTAAATGTTGAAATAATGCAAATCATTGCTCATTAACATGTCATGGCCACAGTACTAAAGGACAAGAAAATAACTGTTAGTTGAGAAATGCCAAATAAACATCATAGAATTTAATAAATGTAGATGAATACATACGCAATTTAATTAATTAGATAAATAATTACTAAGTGAATTAGTAGTATAGTATTAGTAAGTGGATTAACAAGGATGTTATGGACAAATGTAAAAATTAAAGACAATAAATCGGGCAGAACCTTTGTTAATTACTTATCTATTGTACCAGGGCATTCAAAAAGTCCTGTCGTTTTTCGTTT
>NW_027110126.1:22266-27033 GCF_000696795.3 Halyomorpha halys | reverse complement strand
TTTGCAGTAAAAATCAACAGTTTTTTAAGGAAGGAATTTGGGCTTTACCATCTCGTTGGGAGAAGGTTACCGACTGTAACGGTGGATATTTTGATGAATAAAGGTGATTATTTGAAAATATTTATTTATTTATAATTTCCCCCCAAAAAAACGACAGGACTTTTTGAATGACCTGGTAAATTGAATGTAAACCTAACGTTATGTGACAATCGAAATTGTAAAGCTACAGAAATATAACATAAATTCAAAATAAAAAAGGAATTTATTCTAAATCTGTCACCTGTTTTAATGTGCGTGTCAAGTGTAATTTAAAAAAAAAGAAGAAGTAAAAATTGAAAGTTAGAAAATAAAAGAATCATCCTCTATAAAACTTATGTCACTAAAATAAATTAAATTTTTATTTTCAAACAATATACGGTAAGTCGCTAAGAAAACAACATTATTTAATTCCACAGATACTTTTTTGGCACGCTGAAAAGGTCATAAAAAAACAACGTTCTTCTATAAAATATATCAGAAAACATTTATTTTCAACTGTGATGTAATATGCGGAAAAAATAAAATAAAAAAAGAAGTAGAATAACGAGAACAGAAATTACGAAGTGAAAATTGTAGTAGATAGATTGATTCAATTTCTATTCTGCTATTTAACATATCTATAGAAAAAAATATAAATGAGTTTAGAATTTAGATCAACATATAATGGAATTGAGATAAAAAATTAAGTAAAATAAAACAGTTAACTACCAAAAGATAAAGAGAGTGCAAAGTTACTTTACGCTCGAATTAGTGATATAAATGGAATTAGATATTTATCTTAAGGATAAGGTACAAGAAATATATGCAAAAGAGATTCTATAAATGAAATTATACAATTATAGTAAGGATCGTTGTACCAGAAATATATGCTATAGAGTGGATACACTTATTCACTACAACTTTAATTGGCAAATTATATAATTATTTTTAAGACAAAAAGAACAAGCAATGCAATGAAGTTAATAGGCGAAACATTATTATATAGATGATAAGTAAGTTATATACACACTACTTTATGCACTTCTTATGGCAATAATTTGTTTGAAATTACATAATTATCATAAAGCTGAAATCCTTTATCGTTCACAAGCAATAAAGTAAATACGATAACCAGAATATTGGCGTAATTAAATAATTCTTATTATTTATTCCATAACAAATGGTTAAAGGAATAAATACAGTTTTCATTAAGACGCAAAATATTTATTATATTAAATACGCCATACTAATATATAAAATTAAAAACATTTTAGAATAATCGATCTGTCCTGAAAGACAATAAAAAGTTTAATATAAACGAAATATTAGGTACTTTTGTAGTACTTTATTGCTAACACAATGTAAAACCTTTGATGCGCGGTCATAAGGGCTTAAATCGAAAATATGAATTTCTCAGGAGAGCAAAATCAAATGAACTTTGTTACATAACATTATGCAAAATCTAATTATTGATGTTTTTGTAATTGTTATTTTTATAAAGCAATATAAATAGTATGTCTATCTGAAGCATAAAGATCGTCTTATAGTACCTATCTATATACATATCTCTGAGTACATATCTCTTATAGTACCTATTCAGAGCCGGCAGCTCTGAATAGGTACTATAATACGACATAATGTTCAAAAGTGACTTAAGCCCATATGACCGCGCATCAAAGAAATCTAAGTATTTAACATGAACAAACGACATAATGAAATCTGAATGTTATTTTAATTTCTTATTAACTTTTTATAGATACGTTAACATAATTTAAATACTTCAAGATCGCTTTAAGAGGATATAATATTTATTACTTAAACACATGACTACGTTCGGCCATTCCGAACATTCTCTATATATTATTTATAATATTAAATCTACAACGTCATTAAAATGTTATAGACTATACCGCCTTTCTTATATTTTTTAATTTGCTTAAATAACTTATTTTTATCTACTTTTCTATTATTATAATTTTATTTAGTTTGCACTCTATATTACAGTCTTATCTACCATTTTATCAACGTAATAAAATAATTGGTTGATAAAGTCATACTAATAGATGGTACAAATTGAATAAAATTATAACTACTGACATGGGGGATCAAAATAGGTTAATTAACTAGTATCTTGCAACTTTTTAGTTTTTAGCTGTGATACTATAAATAAGATGAGAACGGGCGAAACGTCGGAGTTATAAGTGAATGAACAGACAGAGAATGTATGGTTGTTATATTTATATTATATTATTATATACAGACATTATAACAGTGTTTACTAACTTTTTTGAAAAATACAATATCAGAAATTATATAGATTTCTCAAAATAAATTAATTAACTAATGATATTTCAGAACATTTTCATGAAATGTTGCTTTTTAAAAGGCTATATCTCGATAACCATGGAAGTAAATAGCTTTATTAGGGCTAGTATTTCTGCAAATTTACTCATCTTTAAATAATGTTCATTTAGATTTTTTTAGTGTAGTTGGTAGTTTTTATGATATAGAGCTTCGAATGAAAAATTAATATTTTTTTAAGGTTGTGAAACAGCTGCCATTTTTTATTCCCCCTACCAATACTTGGCAGACTCATCAGTTTTGACTAATAATTATATATAGTTTTCATTCAAGTAATGAAAAATTGGGGTGAAATAACTTTTTTGTAGCGATTGTATTTCTTCTTCAGGGTATTGTATATCTGCATATATATATTAACCGAAAAACACGATTAGTACATAATGCCTAACCAGCCACTTTTTTTTTTAGACATGTAGTCAGATCGGATACCAATTCCATTTGAGAGGTTTATTATGAACTTATAATCCAGAAACTTAAATGCATCCGTTCCAACTATGCTGAAACTGTTTTTTTTTATTCAAAAAAATTCTGTTAGAGGACGATAGTTCGTATATTTGCCGACTAAATACGTATATACGAAATCTCCTGGTGTAGTTATCAAAGCAGACAAGTTAATTTATCGAAATAAGATTGTCTAGGTTATTTATAAAATAAAAAACAATGTTAACAAAGCTGTAATATTAATTATTTTCAATTACCAAGTATAATCAATTTCATAATGGTAAAACGGTAAAAGAACCATATTAAACAAGCTACACATTTCAATATTATATGTATGTATAGAAATATCAGAAACATTAATATATACTCGAATGTATTCAAGTAATATTAAGGATGAAGTTCTGAAATTAGAAAACAACTTGCATGAACATAGAATATATAAATTCTTGAGAAAGTAGAGGTATTTAGAATAACATCATAATGAGATTATTTAGAATAACATCATAATTTATCCTATCAGGAGAAATTCCACATGAAAATTTAATGACTTGAGGAGTATCAACATTAATTTAGAAGTTTTTTGACAAATACAATAATCGTGTATTGACTATTAGTATTAAATTAATAGGCATTGGGAATTTAAATATTGAATGTTGCCTTTCGATGAGAATAAAAAGCTTGTGGTAACTAAGATATAAATTATGCCGAAGGGGTTGCATTGATAGGGATATTTAAAATTATATTATAATCGATAATATTGGCAGATGCAGCTATCTCAAAATCCAAGTAATCCGGCATGCGCTGGAAGACGATGGTGTATAAGATAAGAAAAGATTGGTCAGTCTAATATTTCAAAAACGTGCCGATGAATCGGAAGATGTTACAACGCATTGGTGTTGGTATTCATAAGATATTCCAACAATCTGTTGAATGTTTGCACTAGTATGGTCTATTTGTTCGCATGACCTGAAATAGCATAGGTAGACAGATACTGGGCAACCATATGTCAGATAATATAGTTAATGTAGGAGGAAAATAAACAAGAAATCTGTAGAATGGAGTTAATGTATTTGAACTTACTATGCTTTATACTACTATACGTACTTAATTAAGATCACTTATTGTCGGAGTAAAATAAACATGCAATGATGTTCAAATACGTGATACACCATGTTTTGTGCATTTTATAAAGCAGTATTATAAATTAAATTATATAAGGTTGAAAGCAATAAATGAAAAAATCTAGGGAGCATTCAATATTAACATAAATTGATAAAACTTATTTTTTACCATCCGAACCACAAATATTGAAAAATTATCTGTTATATTCAATAGGGCTTTTAAAGAGATTTCGATTGTATCTTAAGTAATATTGTTATTAAACATCTCATTTGATTGTTAGTAAATAAAATTATGGCTACTGAATTCATCTGCGCAATTAACAATTCCTTCTTTAGTAGTTTATTTTAGTTATTTAAATCATACCAAAGATAAACTTCAGATATTAAATTTCTTTTGTCTTTATTAACTGCTTTTATTCCAAATTCCAAACATCATGTACCGGCAGGAATAGTGATAACATAAAATTGCAAGGTTCTAGAAGCATTTACAAGGAAAAACTACATAGGTCGGCCGATGTACGACATGTAACAATCTCACAAGGGATCATAATACAAAAAATTGCTATTCTTCCCGGCCGGACCCACCCCACTAGAACCCCGGGGAGCGACGTTCCTATATTACTTATGAAATATTTGCTTAAAACGGGAAGAAATTGGAACACGACGTGAAACATGCTGTTATTTATTTAATACACTAGATCGGCTTGGTGTGTCTTACGTGGTTAATGTCAGAGGAACTTTTTTTATTTTATTTTTTAAATATAAGGGCTATAGGCCATCATACAAAAGACTATATAAAATGTTATAAAAAAAAAAAAAAAAATTA
>NW_027110126.1:16494-21008 GCF_000696795.3 Halyomorpha halys | reverse complement strand
GGTAGGATGTCGACCATGGTTTTACTGATCGTTTTATTTCTTTTAATTTATGTAAAAAATTATTAGAATTATTAGTATTAAAACACAGATTTATGTAACTATTTCTAACGAGTATTCTCCTACAATTCATCAGTTTAGATCTATATTTAAAAGTTTTCTTACAAAAAGTAATTAGTAAGTATTAGTGACTTGTTTCCAGTCCACCTAATGTATACTGACTTATATTATTATCTTTTTTTATATACGTTATAAGCATAACAAATGTTTTGAACTGTTTTTTATTTTATTGTTCTCTTAATTCTATAATTTTGGATATTGTTTTATTCACTTAGCCCTGAATGATGAAAAGGCCATAATATCGTGAAGCCATTTCGGCCAGTTTGCAGGGGCGAAAGGTTGGTTAACAATAAATAGTTTTTTTTTTACTATTTTAATACCTTTATTGACCACCACCCGGACCATCTGTCCTACGGTTTTTCTATTTAACAATTTCATTTCATTTGAATATTTTATCTCGTTTAATTAACAAATTTATTATCCCTAATTCACTCTCAGACCCTCTGCAGTGATCCTCTACCCACGTTGGATGGGTTAAGTAAATTAAACTACATTAGACAGCAATGTAAGATCCAAACAAAGACATAATAGTCACAGCAGTAGATCTGTATAAAGAAAACAGATGAATAAATAAATTAAAAAAAAAAAATCAAATATATACATTTGAAAAAGCAAAACAAAAAGTCAGTAAAAGTGAATACATGAATGAATCCATCAATCAAATCATTACATGATATCAAATTGAAGACTTTTTCAAAGGGCCAAAGTTAATAAAATAAAAAAAACAAAAACGACTAATTTTGAGTGAAACAGATTTTTGTATTAAAAAAAAATGAATAAACTGGGTATCCGCCCTTATTTTAATAAATTATAGAATTAAGAACCTTAAATTCGCTTGTAATCACTGTCAGGACAACTTATTGTCCGTTCATCAGAACATTTTTTTTTAAATTAGAAAAAATCTTGATTATGAAAAAACTAATATAATAGAATTTTAATTGATGTTTATTTAACATTGCCATTATGTCCCGATTCCTATAAATGTCAGCGGGAAATAAGACTGAAAATAATTTTTTAGGTTATTATTTTAAAGGTGATTCTGCGGTTTATGAGATTATTAAAAGAAGAAAAATTAAGTGATAACACTATACTGCATTATTATGTATGTAAGGAGTAGCATTGTATTCTGCTAGGCATACAAAACTCCAGAAATACGAAGTTCTAGAAATTGAAGTTTAAACAGATGGACTTTCAGAATGTAAGCGAAAAAATAAATAAATATATAATAACGTGTAAATAATAAATAATAAATGGCTGGCCAACTCCCCTCCACTTCTCCGATTTATTGTCACCTTCTGTTTAACCTTTCGCTTTGAACAGGTAGGTGGTCCTGTTTTGTTCTTTGCTCATTTATTATCATTTAATATCATCATTATTAATTTTATTTACATTAATTCTTTCACTACATTTATTTAATTTCAACTTTCTTCTTCATTCTCGGTCAATTTTGTTTAAATTTTGTGTTCCCACATCTACTTTTGTTTTCTTTTTTTTTGTATTTGTTTTATACAGGTCTCCTGTAATTTTTTAATAGTATTTTATACGTAATTTTTAGTTTTTATTCTTATAATTGTTTATTCATGTTTATTTATGTCTTCCCTCCTTTTATTTATATATATTTCTTATCACTTGATTTTCACGTAATATGTATAATATAATTAATACGTAATATTAATTTAATTTATTGTATCTTATTGTTGTAATATTCTTAGTTGGTTTTTTGTATCTTTTTAGCCTTGATGAAGCCCTGCAATGTACGGCGAAACGTCGGTCATTAAGTAGTAAAAAACTATTTCTTCTTTTTTGACTGCTACCCCGACCATCATCTTTAAAGTTATATATATGCAAAAAAATAACATTATAATCTATATACATTATACGAGTAGTGTAAACAATTGACCCACTAATGAATACACCCATTAAAAATAGTATTTTTGTGATGAGTGTATTCAATACATACGAGCAATTTAATGGAGCATTTCTACGATCCATGCTATACAACGTTTTCTAATATTTTCAGGGACAGAGCATATTTA
The DNA here is from genome assembly GCF_000696795.3 of Halyomorpha halys. NCBI lineage: Eukaryota > Metazoa > Arthropoda > Insecta > Hemiptera > Pentatomidae > Halyomorpha > Halyomorpha halys. The sequence goes on along the minus strand of NW_027110126.1, from coordinate 18,855 downwards.
GAACAAAGTACAAAGTAAACATAAAAGTGTAATTGAGACAATCGTAACACCAATTAAAAGGACTTCACAATACTTTTACTTTATTGCTTTATTTATTGAAAAGCATTATAACAATCTGCTACAAACATGAGAAAATAGTGCTAATTGAACACATTCATACCAAAAATAAAAAAAATGAACATAATAAAACAATGTAAATAAATTATATACAATCTTGATCTGAGGATCCCCGAGCCAACTCTATCCATAACCCACGGCATACAGCAGGACTAATGCAGTTCTCTCACCGCACCTCTGGTAATGAACCAGTAGCTAACCCACTTAAGCAAGTGCGCTAAAGAACTTTACAATAAAATTAAGAAATTTTCATTAATTTCCAACCTATAATAGTTATTTTATAAAGATTAATGCAATATATTACAAAAATCACGAACTTGTATTTAATGTTGACACATACTATCGATTCATTTGAAATTCAATAAGATTTCTATTTAACGGCCAGTAATGTGCGAAATAATTGAAAAATAAAAAATATATAGCATTTAATAAGGAAAACTTATGATATTAAAAAGATTTAGGATAAAGCACTGAAAAAAAGGCAATAAGTTCAACAGCGGAGTGAAAGTGATAGTTGAATTGAGTATATTAGGATGCATAGAAAAAAAGTATTAAAAAAGTTATCATCTCAAATAGCAGCTCGTAATAGTACTCTGAGTGAAAAATTATTTTATAAACGTGAAATCAGTAACAAAAAAAAAAAAAAAAATAGAGGAAACGTTTTAAACTATGTAGTGGTAGCTATAGACAGGAGTATAAAGGAAAGTATCCAACCCTTCTCTTCCAATTTTATGAGCAGAAAATTCACCAGTTTCGAGTGAATCGTCTACTCTGTTGATGAAAACATGTATTTAGGGATAAGTGACATAACAGTACCTGGTTTTAGGTTCCAAAATTTATAACAGTCACAAAAAATCAATTCCAGTATTTGAAAAGATATTGCTTGAAAATAACATACAAACAATTACAATATTATCTTTTGCAATGCGACTGATCAACATCAGAATAATAACGATAATTTTTTTCTTTTTTTTTAGTTTTCAAATTTTAATAAATATCAGGAAATCATGACAAATATGAACATTCACAACGAAAATAATGTTCCAAAATTAATGGAAAACTTAAATTTGCCACAATTCGTAGAATGAAATTATTTGCAACCATGTTAAAAAACCACTTGAAAGCTGACAGTATAGGGTTAGTAAACATTAAGCATAAGACGATAGACAAAGTTGTTATCATTGCTGAACAACATTTGAAAAGTATTCAAATTCTGGCGGCAACAGTGTTAAAATTTTGTACAAAATATAATTGGAATTGTATGCCGACGAGGTTAGTAAGAATAAGATTAAATTTATGTATTAAATAAATCAAAATTGTATCCTTGTATAGTCTCAACACTTTTTATTATATCAACAGTCCAACGTTTCGGCCATCCTCAAGGACAACCTTCAATATAAATTGTCACCTCACATCAAAATTTAAATATTGTTTTGCAGGCTATTCTGCCCAGGTCATTAATTATGAGTCAAACACACCCTATTTTCTAAAAATCATAAATATTTAAAACTTTTAATTTTCAATTGATCCACACTATCACTACCATATAAACAAACTTAACTTAACTAGAATTGGATAGCTCTAGATAGAGAGCCATAGAGAGAGATAGAGGGGAAGCTGAATTTTTTTATTAAGTAGCGATCCCACAAAATGAAATACTTGACCCCCCACTATGGTTGGTCTCCATTAAATAATCAGACAAACATCATAGTACAAGTGCCAGGTAGAAAAAAAGGCAGTTATCTCACCCCAATTTTTGATTACTTTAATGAAAACTATGTATAATTACAAGTCAAAACGAATGAGTCTGCCAAGTATAGGTAGAGGGAATAAAAAATGGCTGCTGTTTCGAAACATTAAAAAACATTGATTTTCCATTTGGCGCTCTTTATCTTAAAATATACTAACAACACTAGAAAATCTAAAAGAACATTATTTAAAGAAGAGTAAATTTCCTGAAATATTAGCCCTAAAAGAGCTATTTACGTCCAATAGTTCTCGAGATATAGCCCTTTAAAAAGCAACCTTTCATAAAAATGTACTGAAATATCAGTATTTAGTGAATCTATATCTCAATAACTATTCGACGTACAAATGTCTATTAGCAATAAAATTAAAGATAGTTTAATGTACTATAAAGTAGTTTATGACCTTTACCTTCGTAGGGATAGTAGTTTTCATGATATTTGCTAAAATAAATCGATTTATTGTTGTTGATCCACTTTCTGTGAATTGCTATAATAT
>NW_027110126.1:0-16434 GCF_000696795.3 Halyomorpha halys | reverse complement strand
TATATATATATAGGCACTAAATTTTGACCTTGTGCTCCTCAAGCTTCTAATACCTAGGATGAATCATGCCAAAGAGGTTCCATTTTTATTTAATTAAAAAGTAGGCATATTTTTCATTCAATCAAAAATAATTGAGCAAATAAAACTTAACAAAATATGCAGAATCGAATCACTAACTAATAATATTGAATGTTATGTAGTTGTTCTGATGTTCTAGTGATGATGACAATGTAAGCATGAGTTGCAATAATGTCGATATCATAGCAGGAAATGTAAGCCCGCAAAAAAAAATAAGGAAGCAAAACTTACAACGAATTAATGGAGAAACATTCAAGCAATGATGAAGCAATTTAGAATTATACCGAATATAATAAAATATATAATAAAAGAAATAAGATAAAAAATATAGAAATTAGAAGTGATAACCTTGGCAGCCCTATCACCCATTTATTATACTTAGATAGCTACCCAGAGGGCCTCAGCACACTTACTCTATTTATTTTACAAAATACTCGCCCCCCAGACCTACAGACTAAGGTAACACAGTACCTTACAGTACCAGGGAAGGGGTTCCGTCCCGAAAGGGGAGCGAGTTTAGGCGCACTTAAGAGGAAGTCCTTCCACTCCACTCGGAGGCATTAGGCAGATAACCTGCGCCCCTTAAAATGAGCTATCATTAAAGCTCGATGAGATAAAGCCGAACTAAATTTGAGGAAACAATCTGGAATTCGTGACAATAAATTAGAGCCAAGAGGAAAGTTACATCACATTAAATTTATTATAATAGATTATATGGAAACATCACAGGTTAGTAGCGGGTTTTAATGGAAAGAAGACACCATGCTGAGAAAAATCAGAGGAGTAAATGAACCATTTGGTTTAAATAACTGTGCTCCAAGAAGGGAATATTTATCAACTTATATGTATTTACTGTAATGGACTTTCCTATAGAAAGTTTACTCCCAGAGAATTTTTTAGAGAATGTTCTAAATAACACTGAATACAGGAATGGGCACTGGATATGATCTCGAATCCTAGAATAAGCAAAATATTGGATTCAGATCATGTCCCGAAGTCAGTGATCAGATTATTTACAAGATGTATACATCTTGCAGAATATAATGAGGATAGAATAATACAGAATTGAAACAGAGATTTTATTACTATAGTTGGGGAAATAAGAAGGAACAAATCTTAAACTATTTATAATTAAAAAGTAATAACTAAATTAAATGGTTTATCAAATGACTAGTTCTTTCATAGTAAAAAATATATATATCCCATTAATGCCAGAATATAAGAAAAGCCATCGAATATAACAAACAAGTTGTAACAGCAAGTAGTAAGAGAGATCCCATTGGTGTGTGCCGAAGCATTAACAGTCTATAAGAACCAGTGCCGGATGTAGTATGAGATATATCGACTTAGACGAATGCAATAAGAAAATAACATCGATGCTGTACGTTTCCATAAACCGAGTAAAACGAAAATCACTAAAACATCGAATAAATAATTAAAAAAGGGGTATCTCTTAATTTAATAAAATTTAAAAATCCTTATCCGCTAAAGAAAGATGATCCAATACAGTCAGAAATGTAGCACTTCAGAATTGAACAGGTGTCTGTCCTTAGCCACAGTACAGTTTACATCGTGAGTATGCTCATCGCAAGTAAGTTTTACACTCGCAATAAAACTTTATATACAGGTACAATAAATGGCGATTAAACAGTTTAAAAAAAAAAAACTGGTTCTGAAAATGAATCTCTAAGAAGTGTAAATACATGGATAAAGGGATTAGCAAACCGATCGATAGGAGAGGCTAAAGCTTGTACTATTGATAACTAATTACCAACGTCAAACTAATTTGATAAGAAACACAAGTTCAAATTTATTTATTTAAATGGAAAGTAAATTTTTAATTATGAGTGATAGTTGACCATGGATGACTTGTACGAGGAGAAGATGGTTGGGGGTGCGGTCAAAATGAAACACAAATAAGTTGATGTAAGTTATTTAATTGTGCCAACGTTTCGGCTAGAGTTTCTAGCCTTCATCAGGGCTAAGAACAGAACAAGATAACAACCAATAAATATAGAAAATAAAAAAAATATATAAACAGAATAATAAAGTGAATAATTTCACAGAATGGAATTAATAAAATGAAGTGTTGTGAGAAGTGGAAAATAAAATGTATACATAGGTAATTGAAAAAGTAGGTAAAATAACATAATTAAGGAAATAAAGTTACATAATGCAAAGAAGTATGGATATATTAGTTATTAATAAATTAAAAATTGAAATACGGAAAGAAAAAGAAAATTGAGAGAAAGAAAATATATGTAACCATAATAATTGATAAAGAGGCAAAATATCAGTAAAGTTTAACAGAAGCAATGAACAGAAAAAAATATTATTTTGTTGTTAAAATTATTTTATTGTTGTTTTCAAAATACTCTATCCGAAACGTTGGTACAATTAAATAAGTTACGTCAACTTGTGTTTCATTTTGATCGCACCCCCAACCATCTTCTCGTGAAAGTAAATTTTGCATAATATTAAAACAATAATTAAATTAAATTAAAGAAAACCCAAAGGATGATTTAAAAATAGTTAAAGAAGACATATAAAAAAACAAAGGAGAAAACGGAGCAAGCTAAAATAAGAGACAAGGAAAAACGTAAATATATTATTGTAGATAACAGTGAAACCCAAAATCGGTAAAACAGAAGAAAATCTCAAACAAATGTACCTGCGTACGGAGTTGCAGCACAGAGTTTTTTTGTTTTCGTAAAATATATCATAATAAAGAAAAGCTCTCGTTATTATTATCATCTAATTCAGTGATTGAGAAAAAAATGGTTTTAAAAACTGCTTAAAAGCGTTAGAACATCTTCAAAATATAAGAAGAAAATAAGATTAAATTAGAAAAAATATTTATCTATTTATGAGAAGCAAGGTAAAACAATTATTTCAGGTATTATAAATTAATAGTCACATTTTCAGATTACAAAAAACCAGGCACATAACTTTTTTTTTTCGAGAAAAAGCAACACAATAAAAGAAAATTCATGATGCAGTCAGCATAGAAATTCTCTTTACTTCAGATAGATTCACAAGTAGTAGTAACAAAGGCGAGAAACAAAACATATAGTACAAGAGCCCGAGAGGAGAAAAAAGGCAGTTATTTAACCCCAATTTTTTATTACTCTCTTGAAAACTATGTATCATTACTAGTCAAAATGGATAAGTCTGCCAAGTATAGGTAGGGGCGACTGTCAAAATGTTAAAAATAATTAATTTTTTATTTGGAGCTCTATATCTTTACAACTACCAACAACAATAGAAAATCTAAAGAACATCATTTAAAGTAGAATAAATTTGCTAAAATTTAAGCCCTAAAAGAGCTATTTACGGTCAATAGTTCTTGCGATATAGCTTTTTAAAAAGCTACATTTCATAAAAATGTATGGAACGTACTAAAATATCAGTAGTTAGTAAATTTATTTTGAGAAATCCATATCTCAGGAACTATGTGACGTACAGATGTCTATTAGCACTTAAATTAAAGCTAGTTTAATGAGCTATTTATAATTTATGACGTTTATTTTCGTAGGAGTAGTAGTTTTCATGAAATTTGCAAAAATAAAATTATTTATAGTTGTTCGGACAAATTTTAATTTGCTAAGTTTATATTTATATGTGAATATCATGAAAACTACTACCCCTACGAATATGAGTGTCATAAATCACTTTATAGTAAGTTAAATTTTCTTTATTTTGAGTGTTAGCAGAAATATATACGTCTTATCTAGAGATATATTTTTCAAAAATCCAAAATTTAATATGAACAACTAGAAATTAACATTTTGTGAGTTTATTTCGACAAATATCATAAGAACTACTCTTACAAAGGTACACATTATAAAATATTGTATAGTAAATTTCACTAGCTTTATTTTGAGTGCTGACAGACATCTGTACGTCCTGTGGTTCCTGGAATAAAGTTTTCATAAATCAAACTTATTGTCGGAACAATTATAAATAAATTTATTTTAGCAACTATCATGAAAACTACAATTCCAACGTAGGTAAAGGTCATAAACTACTTTATAGTACATTAAACTATCTTAAATTGGATTCGTAATAGATATCTGTACGTCTCATAGTTCCTGAGATATAGATTCCTCTAAATAAATTAACTAATTTCCGAACATTTTTATGATATGTTGATTTTAAAAGGTCTATATCTCGAGAACTATTGGACGTAAACAGCTCTTTTAGGGCTCATATTTCAACACATTCACTCTTCTTTAAATAATGTTCTTATAGATTTTTTAGTGTTGTTGGTAGTTTTTAAGATATAGAGCTCTGAATGAAAAAAATTATGTTTTTTTAAGGTTTTGAAACAGCCGCCATTTTTTATTCCCCCTACCTATACTTGGCAGAGTCATCAGTTTTGACTAGTAATTATACATAGTTTTGATTAAAGTAATAAAAAATTGGGATGAGATAACTGCCTTTTTTTCTTCCCAGCTCAAGTACTAATAGCATAATAATAAATATGGATCTAAAATAAGCAGATTATCGTCACTTTAAGCACCTAAAAAAAGATTATCAGAACTGGAAGAAGTTATTGAGTCATTCTGATGGTACATGGCTTGGATTCCAGGAATCAGACGAAATAATAGTTATGGAATAACTGTATTCTTAAACTTCAAATAAATGGATTTGAACTAAACCTGAACTTATTTAGTATAAATAATTACCAATAGATTAGAATTAAAATATCAAAACTCTTCTGGCTTCAGACCTCAATTTTCTACATCCACCAAAATTAAACCATATCCCAGAGAAGAGTAAGAGGTACGTGTCTCTATACTTGGTATTTATAGATACTACACAGTTCGACTCCGTCTATACCGATCAACTAGGCCAGGCACTACAAGAGCATTGTATCAATCGTGTGTATATAAATGTACTAAAATCATTATATTAAAACAGTAGGGCAGTAGACAGTAGTCATGGATGGAAGTAATAGAACATTTGAAATATGAGAAGTCAAACAGAATTGTTTACAATCTCAACTTTTTCTATTATCACAATTGTCTAAACTATGTTTTCAATATCTTAAACAGAGAAAGAAATAGCAAAACTATAAATAGATACAATTATAGAATACGAGGTTAACGGATGACATTAAATTTTCGCCTATCCGAACGAATGGTCAGAAAGCTCCTTTAGACGTGTGAATTCACGGAGTTAAATATTACTATTTAAAAACCAAATATAAAGACAAATTCACAGGTCAAAAGTTAATAATAAAGTTCGTGGAAGAAAATATTTACTTAGGAGGGTCCATCTTATTTAAAAATATAAAAGATGAAATAAATAGATGGATTAATATGGGATGGAAACAATAACGGTACATGAAACACGTTTTTAAAAGTGAACTACTTCAATAGCTAAAGATAAATTTATTGAAAGCATATGAATAAATGCAGAATAAATAAGGGTCTCAGACAAGGTCGGTAATAGAAAACAATTAGGAAAAGTTAGTGAGGACATAATTGCATTTTAGAAGTATGATGGGTATCATAAGAAAAGACTGCATCAGTAATAGAAAAGTACAATATAGAAAAGTCAAAAGTACAGCAATAGAAGTATATCGACTGAAATGCAGATGAGCTGGTCAGGTTGCAAGACATGATAAAAAAAAACAAGGTCAAAAATTTCGACAGGGTAAATACTAACGGGACCACAAGATGGGGATGAAAACATATAACAAGATGAGAAAATGTAAAGAGTAAAAAACTGTTGGGCTACAGTCGCCAGGAATTAGGAACCATGGAGTAATGTAATAAAGTATAATTGTAAATAAATCATTATTTACAATCTGTTGTCCAAGCATGGCCAAATAAATATTTTATTTCACTATACAAGAAAAATTATAATTTTATTTTATACAAAAATAAAAAATGCAATTAATGTAGTAGTGGAATTTTTATAAATTCTGCATGTTTACAAACCAGACTCAACAAAGGGAGAAGACTTTTAAATTCTGTGAGGAATGCAAATAAAGCTATATAGAAACGAAAAGAAGCAGAAAATTAGTTATAACAATATATCAGAATGTTTGCTTACAACCATGTAAACTTCATTAGGACTATTCATGATCTTTAGTATAACATGTTAAATGAAGAAATATTTCTTTCTTTTACCATGATAAAACGATATAACATATAACAAGGTTGACAGTCTGTTAATTGGTCTATTAAATGGAGAATGACGTCACGCAACGAGCTCGTCACCGTTTTCATGATACATATTGCTTCCTCGTAGTTTGTGTTAGTATTGTTTTAGATTTTTTAAAACTAATAAAGTATTGGATGACAATAATAATAATAACAATAATGTAATCAGTTGTCAATTAGCTCATCTTAATTCTCTTCATCGCAAGTTAGAAGATCAACAAGTCACTCAGTGGCCACACTTACACAGCTTCCACTTTAAACATGTTATAATATATTACTTTAATCACAACTTAAAAGTAAACAATAACATAAAGTTTCGGAAGGAAAGGTTAGAATGAAAGTTGCTTAGAAAATCCGCTAGGAGGGCTTATGCAATTAACATCTAACATGACTTTAAATAGGGCTGCTCATAATCTTATACTTATTAAATTTAACATGGTAAAACATTTTACATTTAACACAACATCATGAATACCCCTATTGCATATATTACTGAACGTAGTACGTACTCCAGAGGAGACGTACTGACTTATAGTGAAACACTGTTTTATACTAGTGTCCATCGTGCCCATGTGAAAGAGTCCACATAAATTAAATCTAATTCGATGTAAATAATTACGATATAATATGCGGCTACGCGGAGACTACGAGACCCACAAGGTGCAAGTATATATTTAAAGCAGCTGTTGAACAACTTATTTAGATACAAATGTGTAGAAGGCTACAACTTACAACAGGAACAATGTAAAGACTAATCACTGATCAAACTTTTTAAAAAACGTAGTTTACAAATTGACCTGACTAGAAGTAATGACCAATACACAAATAGTAGTCATACTTCTGTAGGTCGAGCTGACACCTGTCAGAGAATACGAAATGTAATTTAGCGACTAAAAACCAATGCTTTATTTTAAAGGTGAATACAGTTACACGAATAATATAATATGCGAATTGTATTAGTGAAGAGCATATTAAAATGGAAATAAATAAGTAATAACTATTTACGAATACTGTTATAAATTCCAACTGGGCAGATATTTATTTTTATAATTTTTGACGCTGGGGTTCCATTATATATGTATATACAAATCTGCAATTATTTTCTATATAGAGATAGAATAATATTATTGCTAGTTTTTTATTAAATTACCAATTTAGAAATCATGGCGCCAAGTGAAAGATGGAAATAGAAAAGGAAAACGAGAATAATATAACGAAAATAAACATTAGTTTTGCAAAAGAATAAAATAAATGACATACCCGAAAACGTAATAAGAGAAAGAATAAATAATTTCGGCAAGCAGAATGTTGTTTTAGAAAACTGAAAAAGTCGATTACGCTATTTTGCAAATGCAAATTTAGAAAAGAAAAATGAGAAATCGGGATAGCTGAAAATACAGACCACAAGAAATCTTCCAGCCCTGAGACCAAAAAAAGTTCTAAAATCCAACCTTCAACATGAAGTTGATAATCTTCAAAGAAGAGACAATAGGTTTCAGAAACATTGATCTATCGCAAAATAAATAGAGAGTTCCTGGGCGGTCTACTATTATAGATGTAATAAATTAAAATAAAGCAAATATTGCCCTTAAATTGACTTAATTAAGAGATGTGAGGAAAGGGACGAATTTAAAATACAACAAACCAAAAATGAATACCAATATATTTTGCAGATAGATGCATTGAAGCACAACGTACTATCAAAAGTTGCCTTAATAGTCACTAGAATGCAGAGAAAGATGTATGTAACAAACTTGTGAAATTGAAAGGAAAAAGGGTTAAACCACTAACCAGTTCAGTAATTTTTAAAAAAGTAACAAGAAAAATAAAACCCCTAAGGAAAAAAAAATTATTCAGTATTTTTACGATACAAGACGATTGGTGATATTAAAGGATTTAAGAAGTAAAACAGAGAAAACTCATTAAAGCAACATAAACTACGAACTACTAAACTAATCGTATTAGAATGTGCTTAAGTATGAAACAGGTACATTTAATATCTTTTTTTTTTTTTTAATAATTTATTTATTGTTATTTACAACTGTATATATATAGATATATACATCAAGTAAATTTGCTGTAAGTGATATAATGACATGATACAAACATGTGGAGAATCTACCCATTGATAGAACTCCAAAAATATTTCTAGAGATCTTCTTTTCAGAAGCCTAAGAGGATTATTGGGTAATGAAGGAGAAGCCCGGTAAGAAACGAAGTGGTTTGGAAGTTTATCGTGGAAGGAATGGTATCTGGTTCTGGCCAAATCGGCAACATATGGAACATTGATGTCCTGATGGCTGACTTGATTTGTGACAAAGTAAGGACCATTAAGGATTACGAAGGATTGGATTTGGGAGGAATTTTATGGTTTAGTGGAGCCCCAAAGCTCAACTCCGTATGTCCAAATAGGCCTTATAATAGTCATGTAGATCAGTCTTTTTTGTAATGGATTCCCAATTTAGACTGTTTGTCTAGTAAATGTTGTAGTAGTCGGAATCGACGAGCAGTTTCCTGTCTTTTCAGTCTTGTATGTGGATTCCATGTTAGTCATTCGTCCAGATGTAGTCCTAAGTAACAGATCTGTTCGACAGGAATAAGAGGGGTATTATTAAAAGATACTGTGGGGCAAGACTAAGGGTAAATGTGATTTGGTGGGATTTATTTATTTAATATCCTTAAAATCAAAACAAGAATACGCCTTGAAATTATTTTATAAACACTTCGAGAAAATTTGAAATGATTAAGACTCACAATAAATTAATAAAATAAAAAAATATAGGATTGATTCCTTCCTCCAAAAAGAAAAACAAAGAAGATTCGTGAACTTCAAAGATAAGTCAACAGGCGCCTTCCGCCCTCTGTCGGAATTTTCGGTAACTGTACAGCTCTCCGACGGAAGCACCAGACGTAATTTAAATTTTTTTTTTTTTTACAAAAACTATGTTAAATTAAATTTACTGAATAATGAAGTTGACAATAATTTTATTTAATCTATTACTAACACCTAATTACCCATACTAGATTAAATATGAGAGAAGAACAAAATTAACTGAAAGAAACCTGAATATCACGAGCTGTTTGAACTACAATTGGAATGTTATTAATAAGAATATATTTAATAATTAATTAATAATAATAATTTAAACATGTAATTATACAGCTGATAAGTAAGAAATAACTTGTATGTACTTTCGAGGAGAAAACGATGCGTAAGTTAAAGGAAGTTTTTACCTGCATTTTTATATTAATAATTAACCTAAACAACTAACTAGTGTAGTAAATTATTTAAAAATACATCACCGTGCAGCTCAAACTTATTCACTGGGCAGGAAAATACATATATATATTTTTTTATTAATTACTAATAAAACACAAAATATAAAAATAGTTATTATTCATAATATTATATAGTTCTATTAATGTATGAATAATTTGAAAAAAATTATTTATTCCATATTATTTAGATGCACATATTAAGATCGTAATTATTTTGATTTTTACGTTAAAAAGATTGGTTTTCACTTAAATGATTTATAATAAATACAGAAAAAAATAGAATAAATAATAAAATTAATTTTACCCACCACTAATTATAGTTAACAGTTCATTGATTTATTCATTTATCTACTAGTTTCTTAGGTTTTTGTTCCAGCAAAAATTGGTTTTCATTTATTTGTGAGATATTTATTTACAGCATTTTATGAACACAATAATGTTATGAAAAGTTGAATCATTGTTTAATTTTACATGTGATTGTGCAATTCCATTGCTTACATTACCAAATTTGGTGATTTGAAATGTTATTTGTTTAATTTTTCAAGTAATCTAGGCTGATTTCACATGTTATCAAGTTGTATACAATAACTGTTGCTGGCATTAAAGAATTACGGGTTAGGTCAGGAGTGGCTTTCCCACTCCTTACCCAACCTGCGTTCGAAAAATCTGGAAAAGAGCATTTTCCTTTAGAAGAGAAACGGCGTTGACAAAAAATGTATATATATATATATATATATATATATATATATATAATTTACAATTATATATTCTGACTATCTTACACATATGTTAAGTCCATCTTCACTAATGCGACGACAAAGTAAGAACCATAAAAGAAATATTAAAGCTTATGACGACAAAATTAAAGAATAAAACAGTTCTCGATTGGGAGAAAAAATAGCTAAAAATAACGTATCTTGAACTTTATTTAATGTGGATACAAAAAAAAAAATTATCAAATACATAGGTCCAATAAAAATTCTCATATTTTTCATGCCAAGGTAGGGAACATAAAGCTATATCTCGAGAACTATTGAATGTAAAAAGCTCTATTAGGATTTACATTTTTTTAAAACTTTACTATAGTTTAAATGATGCTTTCTTAGATTTTTTATTGTTGTTGGTAGTTGTGAACATATAGAGCTCCGAATAAAAATTTAAATACTTTTTAAGGTTTTGAAACAGCCACTATATTTGTGTATATGAAACATAAAACATATTTACTTATTGTATTATTTTGTACAGTTGTAAATTACATCATTAAATAAATAAATAAAAAATACAAGAAGAATTAACTACTCTTACTTTCACCGGCTAAACCATTATTTTTTTACTTTTTTATAATTACAATTATATTAAAGATAAATATACAATAAATAAATGTGATTTGAGTTATATTCCAATAATATTCCTTGATTAGAAGATCTCGAGGCTATCTCCTTTACAGACTCCTAGCAGGATTGTCAGGTAATAAGGAAGAAGCAAGGGTTTGGGCGGTTAGGGAGTATATCATGGAAGAACTAATATCTGCTTCTTTCCAAATCGGCAATACATAAACTAAACGTAATTAAGAAAGTAAAATACTATATATATATATATAAGTTATAAACAGAGCATAGGTATTATGACTCTTAATACCTAAACTACCTATGTCAACATTCCAAATTTTATATATATAGGATTACTCAGGAGAATAAACCAGTATCTAAGTTGAGCTTGTGTGTCTCATTACATGCGCCTATTTCCCTTTTTTTTGACTCTTCAGTTCTGACCTCGCATAACTGGTGCCGAAACCCGGGAGCTGCAAACCACGATATTGTGGAGATTCAAATATTTCCTCTGACTTAGACATCAGCAGAGTTGGAACGAGAGTAATGGATGAGCTGGTACGTCCATTAGCTGAAGTTCAAATAGATGATACAGAATTTGCTTGCCTCAAGGCAATAGTCTTTTTTGACCCAAATTCCAAAGGACTAAGCGACAGCTCTAAAATAAAATGCCTCAGGTATCAAATACAGATTAATCTTGAAGATTACATAAGTGATAGGCAATACGATTCTCGTGGCAGATTTGGGGAATTGCTTCTAACGTTACCAGCTCTTCAATCTATCACATGGCAAATGATTGAACAGATTCAATTTGCTAAACTGTTCGGGGTCGCGAAAATCGACAGTCTTTTACAAGAAATGTTACTCGGAGGATCTACAACAGAAAACTCAAATGGCCAACCAGTACAAACAAATGGAAGTGCAGGCAGTTATCAGAGTTCTGGAGAATCACCTGACAGTCGGAATGGAACAAGTCCAATGAACAGCCCTTCTAACCCTTCAGGGACTGTAATTTTGCAGGACCTGACAAACCCAACAGAGGAATATACATTCAAACAAGAACCACAACTTGACTACTAGCTACTAGTATTTCTTTACATTGTGTAATAGAATGAATATGATTCATGACTGATAGATAATAATTCATGTATAAGTGAGAGTATATGTATATATATACATCAAAACACACATAAATATATAATTCTCATAATTTTAGTAACAGTAATTTTTATACTATAATTTTTTTTTCTGAAACAGCCAAATAGTAAAAAATAAAAAAAAATAACATCCAGCAATAATTTTTTTAAAAATATTTTTCTAATAAAGATTAAAAAATACAAAAATAAATAGACATCTCAACTTTTAATTTAGAGGGAGAAATTCACCACTAATTCCTAAATAAATGAAATAATTTAAAATTATTTATTGATTTTTTTTTTTGTATATGATACAAAATGAATATTTAAAAAAATTACTTACTCTAAAAGAAGTAAGAATGATGAAGTGTTCTAGTCTTTGATTTCTAGCTAACCATAGAACTCATAAACAATTATTATTTTGCTACAAATGCTTAAACCAAATTTTTCCTTCTTTTTTTAACTGCAGCCAAAGGGCAAAATATTATTATCTAGAAGGGTGATTGATTATAAGTAGAGAAGTTGATATTAAAAAAATTTTTTTTCATTTGAAACATCATTATTCTTAGAAACATCTATGAATGAATTAGGTGTCTTTAAATTATTGCATATTTCTCTATTTATAATTATATACGTTGTATTCAAAAAATCACATTTAGATAAAAATAAAAATTAGAAGAATACCCTTTTGTTTGTCAAAATATTACTTTACAAATTTCTGTAATATTGTAGATTATTTATAATTTTTATTTATACTAATAAAAGTATATATTGTAAAGATAATTTTAATATTTCCTCATATAATTTTCAATGTTTGATGGTTTTATATATGTTGAAGAAGATAGTTTAAATTTTTTAAAGTCAACATAGTTCAAGAAATGACCTCAACAGAATATAATTTTAATTTGAAGGTTATTCTAAATGAGATTTATTTTGAAGGGTCAGCTATCAGTGTAATAGTTGTATATTATAAAATAATAAAAAATATATAATTATAATTTGGATTATGTCATATATCCCAACTTAGAGCTACATTAACATTATTTATCAACCTTTTCTACTGATATATCATTCTTTTTTTTTTTTTTACATACACCTTCAAAATTCTAATTCTCCCAATGGTTGTATTGAATTAATAGAAAAGATAAGATTTTAAAGTTAAAGTTGACTGATCACTTGAGAGTTTGATTATAAAACATATAAAATTGTTGAAAGAGAGACAATAATTTTATATAGACTAAAATAAATAAAAACCCAACCAGGTGCTTTGACCCTGCTTCCTCTTCTCAATGGTAAGCTATGACAGGAAATGACCAATTGTGTTTTGTAAACAAATAAGTAACACAATAATATAAGTAAGAATAAATTTGAATTTTTCATATACACCATAGTAACATAAAAGTTTACCAATAAATTAAAAAATAAAGTAAACTTTTTAAAATGTTAATTGTTAGCTTTATAAATGACTGAAATTCTTTAAAATAATAGTTTAATATATCTATTTCATGTATTTTATCCACAGATATGAAAGCCTGATGAAGGGCACATATTATGTAATATTTCAATGTAGGGTAAGGAGTATTATCAATTCAGTGATACATCATACATTATCTATAATTGAAAGTTTTCTAAATGATCAATTTCATATCTATAATTAATAGTCTTGTGATACACTAAGATAGTTAGTAAATTATGTCATAATTTACTTATAATAAAAAAAATATATTAAGTAGGGATCACAACACTTCTACTCATTTGAATTGAAATGCAGGTAAAGCTCTTCAATAATGATTAAATTAAAACAGAAAAAATATAGACCAGTGAAAACAGAAAACCTACCGTAGACAGGTAGGTGTTACTGTGTTAAATATAATTGTTAATAGGTGTATGGAGTTACCTGAAATTTATAAACAAGCCATTCAAATTGAGGAGTATAAATCGCTTAAACCCAATAATAGAAAATAAAAAAAAAATTTGGTATTATAACTCCAGTAAGAGAAAATTAAAAAACAAATTTGTAATATAACGTGTGATAAAAAAAACAAAAAAAAAAAACACTTTTTTAACTGGAGCTACTATTAAATGTTAAAGAAATGCTAAAAAAAATCACTGCTAGTTACAGCTGTGACTTAAACAACTACAATTTAAATTTAATAATTTAAGAGAAAAAGTAATAAAAAAAACTATATGTGTACAACAAAATTAGATCATTATTATTAAGCAGTTAATGTTCAGTTGTCTCCAGGAATATAAACCACACAATCAAATAAAGATAACACATCTCACATCAACAGTATAATAAAACAGACCTAGCATTCCTCTTGTCCGCAATTCAAACTACACTGAAGGAAAACAGAGTTAATATTCAAATGGGTGTGGTAGTCTACATTTGTAAAAATTATCAGAAATGTCAGAATGGTTGAAAATGCATACACAAAGTTAAACAAAGAATATAAAGAATTTGGAAATAAATTACATTACCAACTTGCTTTATTTTTAAGTTAATAAAACCAACAATATTAAACTAGTTGGTTTTATTAAATTGGAAACTAAACAAGTGGATATCATTAGATGACTGTGATATCGTCTTTTTCTATTTTTGAAAACAATCTAAATGTACTTCAGTCACTTTGAATTCAGCACTAGTCCTATGAACAAGTAAACAGATGTAGTAGTGCATCAGTTTAATGTATAATTTGTCTTTTCAATTATCGTAATATAGTTGTTTAAGTGTTACATTCCATTTCCATAGCGTAATTTCAATTGCATACAAGAGATGTTCACTTCCTATTGTTCTGTTGATACAGGATGAGCAATCAATATTTTATTTTTATACATCAGTAGTTTGTAGCCCTGATGCCTCAATTGGTGAAATATTGATTGTCTTATTTAATGTGACACAGTATGTTCCTTTTTCATAAAAACTATCATTGCTTAGTTAAGTTAAAATTCTTAAGCACCTGGAAGTATCAATTGACAGTAAAGGTATGTAACGAACCTTAAAACAGAATTACCACAGTGTATATAAAAGAATGCTGCATTTTTAAGGATAATGGGCGTTATCAAAATATAACTTTACCAGCATTGAGGATGTATATAAATTTAAAAACAATAATTTTTTTATATAAATTAATGCATTTAGTTAAAATTAAACATATATTATTATTTGTATAGTTTTGGTTACTTTAATTGAACCCAGATATGCGGTAAGGAACCAAACAGAATTATTTTATAAAGTTTTATAAGCTACATTAATAATTTTTTTTCATTTTACAACAAAACCCAAGGTTCTATCTACATCTAGTAGTGAAAAAGAGGATTTTTTACACACTTTACAAACTGGTTTCCGTAAAGCTGTAACACATAAATGTTTCATGTCTCATTACTAGTATTGGTCCAATAAGGATTTATGAAGGCAATTAACTATCTTGTCTTATCTTCTAGGCCTTATATTTGATTAAAAATTAACTTGGACACCCCACATTACATCATTAAGGTCAACTGCTACAAAAAAATTATATATACTCTGGTTCCTTAGTGGTACATCATGGGGTTTGGATAAGTTCATAATTTTAAAACTCAGGAATTTGGATTGCTACTAGCCCATACAGAACCAGTCCCATTCTCAACGTTTGGTCTGAATCAGACCTATCTCCCCTATCGTTTAGGAGACAAAAAGTGACTATAAATTATGTTTCCAAATGCCAGCAGACAAATCATCCCACATACAAATATATTTTTGGTCTGAATTCTCCATAGCGTTTCGACAGAAACCAAACCCAACACTTTCTTTAGCAGAAAGAACCGCTTTAGCTATTTTGGCACTTGAAGCAATTCCATTAAAGAAGCCTGAAAATCAAAACCCACATTGGACTCTAAAACAATGCTATATCTTTCCCATATACACAAAAATAATACCATATCTGTTGAGTATAAATAACGGGTGTCATGTCTTCTTGAAAATATTCAAGAACATTTTTTAATATAAACTGATGGTCCCAAATCAGAAAGCTGAACTACCTCGTCCTTTGTTACTTGTGATTCAACAAATAATTTCAGATTCATTTCCAATCTTCCCTCTTAAAATTGTCTGACAAAGGTAAGTCCATAAATTTCATATGGGTCCCAAGCCACATTGGCATTGTTGCAATGAGCTCGCAGACAAAGTTGCCAGAGAGGCACTCATGCTCCCTGGTAGAGGCACTGCCGTTCTTACCCCATAAGAACTCAGAAGAGAGAGAGAGAAATACTTTATTTATCTATGCTGCCTAAATACATCAGGTTGCTATATCACACAGCATACTTATCAATCCGTAATCGGACATATATAAATTACACATACAAGGTATAATCAGATATAAAGAGATATAATAAACAATTTTTTTCCCCCTACAGTTTCCTTTTACAATCAATTTCGGTCTATTCAACAAATACAAATGT
>NW_027110125.1:29955-33533 GCF_000696795.3 Halyomorpha halys | reverse complement strand
ATCCTTTAATACTTTAACAACAAACGTTATCTGAAATATTTGAATATTTACTTAAACAAAATATGACAAATTAGAATCTGAAAAACTATTTGCTTGATTGTTGCATATTTTCTTTTCTCTTACAATATTTCAGCTTAATTTAAAGCTTAAATTAAATATAAAATTTTTATTTAAAAACACAAAAATATATATATATATAAGTTACGGTATGGCCAGGCACAATATCAGCCGTAATCCTAACTCCCCTCGTAAACAAACACACATAATGTATATAAGAGGAATTAAAAGGCGAAATAGAACGGAGTTGTTTCAGCAAGCTAGTGAGTTTTTTCAGTGTCCTTTTGTCCTAAATAAAGGTATTTTTAATCTCATCACCCGACTTTACTTAAGTGGTGCCGAAACCAGGGAATTCTGTCAGCTGGTAATTTTTTTTTTTAAATTTCTTACAGTCTAAAAGAAGATGCACTTCCGGTAGCACCTCCAGTAATGGCCCCACTACCAGAGACCACGATAGCTCAGGCGCATGCCAATATGCTAGCTAAGCTAAAAGTGAGGACAGCCACGTCGCAAGATTTAGGGAAGGCTATCTCAGACCTAGAACGGTTCTCAGGTGAGATCGGCGAACTAAACCACTTTCTCAAAGGAGGCGATCGCATCATAGAAAGAATGGAGGCCAAAGTAGCTGAGGACATGCTGGACAGGAACGATGCCATTTCACTGAAGGCGGTGTTAATTTGCAGAATTAAGAGAGCCATTCTTAATCATATCCAAGCTGATGAGGAGACAGCCTGGCCAGTGATCAAGGAGCGATTTAAAAAGGCTTACGGAGGGGGAAGATGGACTCCGGAAGAAGACATTTTTTATATTTTCCGGGAGAGAAGAAAGCGGACGGATTTCAATCTAGTCATAGAGAAGATGAGGGAGACACAAAGCGCGGAGGTGATGCAATGGAAGACGAACTTTCTGGACGTGATACTGAAAGTACAGCTGGCAAAGGAAACTAACAAGCCAGAAGGACTGTCACGGGAGCGCACGTTTAGAGAATGTGCCCAGGACATGATAGATGCAAGCGGCCGGGAAGAAGACACCAGGATGGAGGTTGAGGAAGGTGGGTGGAATAGAGTGACGTACACCCGCCCGAGGAACAACTCAGCGCCGAGAAGGAAAAAAGACCAATGTCGGCAGGGAAAGAGGCCCAGGTGACAGAAAAACGAACCAGGCTAAGCCGAGGAACAACGGTCGAAGAGAAGAGCGGAGGTGCCACGGATGTGGGAAAACGGGTCACCTGGTGGCCCAATGCCCTCGTACCAGATGCTTCAAATGTGGGAGCGAGGGCCACGTAGCAATAAGATGCCCCTATATGTATCGGAGGAGAGAAGCGAACCCCGGGGAGCCTATGGAGGTTAATGTGCAAAGAGTGAGGCGAAGAAGAGAGTCACATAGACCAGACGTGTCGAGCAGCGACATCTAGGAGGCATCAGAGGTATCAGGTACAGATGTCGAGGATGGCGAGACAAGCCGACCAAACACATCGAGAAACGGATGGAGGAGAACAAACGGGAGGAGAGGATCCACCGAAGAGATCTGAGGAGAATGTACACAGAGCGGCGGCCGCACGATGGTGAGTTGCAACGTGAAAACAAGAGCAGTGGTCTGCCTATTATCGAGGTGAGAGGAGTACGGTGCTTGGTCGATACAGGGAGCTCCAACACCATCGCGTGTCGAGAGGCGTTGAAGAAGCTGAGGAACGGAGAAAGGACACCCCAGCCCAATGTTCAGGTATGTCATTGTAAGTCAATCACCCTGGGTGGTCCCTGTAACGTGGAAGGGGAAGTCATTATAGACCTGGGCGAATGGGGGATTGACGGAGGTAAGTTAATTATCCATGTAGTGGGGAATATGCCACGCGAGTATCAGATTTTCATCAGATGCGACTTATTGTCGAAGGTGGGGGCGCGAATAAAAAATGTGGGGAACCGATGGGATATTCGGTTGGGACGGAAAAAATTAATTCTTCATGACTGGTGAGGGGTGGAACACCGCGAGTAGGGCCGGTTAACAAGACGGGTAACTGAAGAGAAGTAATAGAGGAAGAATACTCACATATATTCTTTAAACAGGGGAATAGTTTGGGGAAGACGGGTAAGACAGTCCATGAAATCCCATTAAAGCGCGATATGGTTACGTACGTGAAGGAAAGGAGATATCTTTAGGCACTACGACAACACATTCGGGAAGAATTAGAGAGTCTAAAGGCACAAGGCATAATAGTGGACAGCACTTCGCCATAGAATAGCCCTTTGTGGGCTGTGAAGAAGAAGAGTCTACCAGGAGAAACTTCTGAAAAATACCGAGTTGTAATAGATTACAGAAAACTGAATGAGAATACGGTAGACGAAAAATATCCAATCCCGAGACTAGAGGACATTCTGGACAGATTGGGAGGAGCAACCATATTCAGTACCCTTGACCTCAAAGCGGGATTTCACCAAATTGCAATGCACCCCAGAGACCAACACAAAACGGCCTTCACGTTTGAGAGAGGTCATTATGAATTCACCCGTATGCCGTTTGGGCTGAAAAATGCACCGATCACATTTCAGCGCTTGATGGACGAATTTTTACGCGGGTTAGATGAATCCATGTGTCAGGTCTTCATGGACGACCTTCTCGTGTTTGGTAAGTCCGAGGAGGAGCATATAAGCCACCTGGAGAAAGTCTTTCGGAGGATTAGACAGTTTGGGTTGAAATTGTCCCAGGAAAAGTCGGTGCTAGGTCGGGAGGAAATTAACTTTTTAGGACACGTGATCTCGGGACAGGGAATCAAGCCCGATCCACAAAAGGTTGAGGTGATCCAAAGGATGGCGGTGCCAAGTGATGTTAAGGGAGTTCGGAGGTTGCTAGGTATCCTGAACGATTATCGGAGATTTGTTCCAGAAATGGATATCACTCAATTCACGCAATAACTGGCTATTCACCCTTCGAAATTCTTTTTGGGATTCGGGGGCGCCGTCTGGATTATAGGGCCACAGCTGGCGGTGGGGGAAATGTCGTAAATAATGGAATGGCACAACCAAAGTATGGCGAAAAGTCAGGGAGAGGATAGTGCGAGAAAAAGACAAACGGGTAGCTCGGCAGAATTAAAATCTTAGAGACGTTAGGGGGGATATTAAAATCGGGATAATTGTCTACCGCCGGGTGGGGAAAAATCGGAGTAAGGAACTACAGCGGTACGAGGGACCATTCCGGTTGATTGTCATAAGAGAACACAATGTGGTTACAATAGAGAGTGTAAATGAACCCAAAAAGAGAAAGAATGTCCACATTGAACAAATTCCCCACATCGGGAACACCGTAGAACGCTGGAGTATCCTCTTCTCCGTGCACAAACAAAGATAGTATTTTTTTTAAATATTTTATAATCCTTTTATTTTGTTGTACTTGTAGAGAACAATCTCCAATCTCTAGAGGCGTTTTATCTTATCCCAAATCACTCCATTCCCGACGTATAGATGGTTTGTTCGCCCCGGTTTGGATGCATCTTTCAGCGCTCGGCAGATCTCATCATAATCATTAAA
>NW_027110125.1:29198-29697 GCF_000696795.3 Halyomorpha halys | reverse complement strand
TTTCTATTAAAGTATTTTATGATCATAATACTAATGGACTTTATATAAACAATATTGTTCATTTATCCTTTAATACTTTAACAACAAACGTTATCACAACGTTAACAGGTGTGTGTTGACGAAGTGTAAATAGTGGAATTAGAAGTGCATTTTTAGTTAAAGTTTTAGGAACATCTGTTTGATGATGAGATTTGTAACGATATTTCTCATTCTAATTTTACTTAGTTATTATTATTATCATGTAATTACTCATGTACCGTATCATTCTGTATTTTTTCTCTTATCATTTTTCATTTTTCGTCAAATCTTTATCACTACTTCCTGTATACGCGACGTATTAGAAATCGTTATAAAAACCGTTATACAGCTTGCTACCAACCTCCTCCCCACTCCTCCGCGCTTCTGCTTCAATGTTTCTATCTGTTCAACTTATTCATTTGGACAGGTATGTTGTCCTATATGGCTCTCTGCTCATTTATTGTCATTTTATATCATTATT
>NW_027110125.1:28294-29111 GCF_000696795.3 Halyomorpha halys | reverse complement strand
TTTTGTTTTATATACATCTCCTGTACTTTTTTAGCTTTATATTTTACGTATTTTTATATGAAACTTTTACTCTTGCTATTGTTACTTGTTTTTTATTCTTTTCATTGTATCTTATCTTTGTATTTTTATTCCTATCATTGTATCTTATCATAGTATCATTTTGTATCTTTTTAGCCCTGATGAAGCCCTGCAAAGTGGGGCGAAACGTTGGAAAATAAATAGTTGTAAACTATTTTTGTTTCACATTACCTGACCATCTTCTTATATATCAATGTTTACGGTTGCAGCGAGAGGGAGCAAGTGGTTGGACCACAACTCACCAGAGCGCTCCACTTCGAGCCTCACCGAATCTCTCAAATTTATAAATCACTTCATTTTGTAAAAACACATTGTCATTTTTGTATATTAATAATTTCTGTACAATGAATAATAAATGATAAAAATGCAATGCACGAACCTATCTCAAGCAGACATGTACCGACCGCTTCTCGGTCACAGCCGCATGGACTAGACCTATAAATAAGGGACTCTAAATCCCCCTAATCGATCGTAGATCCACATCCTTTCCTGGGTCTAGTCATGGCACTGGTGCCGTATACACTGCTTGAGATAGAGAATTTTATTGCCAATCTATTCTCGTAAAAGTTGTTATTTCTGTACGCACACCTAAGACGATGGCCAATCTCCTCTCCTTCTCTCCAGCAATCTTTGTCCGTCGCTTCATCTCGGCAACTAAGATTGTAACCTAATTCCTAACGGTTACACTGGTCCGACCGCTTCATCTCGGCAACCAGTGTAATTTCCCGTCTCTCCCCGG
>NW_027110125.1:8266-28084 GCF_000696795.3 Halyomorpha halys | reverse complement strand
CTAGACCTCCTCTACCTAGTGAGTGTCCAGGGCTCATCCTCGGACACGGCCGTTCCTAACTTATAATGAATAAGCCTTGTCGTGGGCCTTCTGAAAAGAGATATCAGGCTGGAGAAACCGCCTAAGACAAGATACAACCCCGACACGGTCAACTATATATACATATATACAATTAATGGAGTAATTTTTGTTTTCAAGAAATATTTTTATTGTTTTCTTATCTTCCTTTTTTTTCTTCTTCTTCTCTTATTTTTTTAATAATGGATGCAAATGGGATCGTCAGACAAGCGGTCATGGAAGCTTATAATCAAAATGGGGTCGAGAACGCACCTCCTTTGGGGGTGAATCCTTCACCCCCGGAGCTAGCTCCACGACCAGAATTCAGTAGCGGAAGCCCACGCCACAATATTGGAGTGGATAAAAGTACGAACAGCAACCGCCCAAGACCTGAGGAAGGCCGTTTCTGACCTTGAACGGTTTACTGAAGAAACGGGAGAACTGAGTACCCTTGAAAGGGGGTGATCGACTTATAAGGCGAATTGAAACAAGTCTATCGAAAATGTACTCAAACAAGAGCTCTTGGGAATAGTCTGGGCTGTTGACTATTTTAGACCCTATGTGTTTGGCAGAAGGTTTAGAGCTTTGCAATGGGTGCGAAAGTTGAAGGAGTCTTCGGCTAGAATCAAGTGTTAGAAGGAGCTCCTCACACAAGGAAAGGAAAATGTGGTAGCCGATTGGTTACCTCGAGAAATTACAGTAAATGCTGTAGAAGAGGAGGCCTGAGAACCGTCCAGGCAATTCCTACGGGAGTGGATACACGGAGAAGAAGAACAGAATGTGGCAGAGGAAGACAATAAGGAGGAATCTTCGTCTAACGAGAGCTCGGAGGAAGGAAGATATGGAGGAACTGAGGATATCATCAATAACAAGAGGTGACAGATTGTAAGGAAGACGAGAACCACTGGATTGCTCAAAGTTGAGTGTTGCAAGTGTGGGAGAAGCAAAACCACGACGATTTAGTCACAGCCAGGTTTGAGGAACGACCAGATTTGCAGAGTGTTGGAGGATGCTTCTGGGCCCGGAGAAACTCATCACCTTTACGTGGGTAATCCCATCGCCTGGGGAAAGATCAAGCAGCTATGGCGCAGCAAACAAATAGGGATGGATAAAAAGTTGCAAGCAGATGGTGAAAATCCTTCAGAAAGACGAACGGCACAAAGAGGTGACCATAGCATATCACCAGGGCAAGACTAATCACCGCCGAATCCTGGAGACCCTGCACGCGTTAAAGAGTAAGTACATTTGATGGGGTTGAAGAAGGCAATCATGGAGGTTTTAGGAAATTTTGAAGTTTGTCTACTCACGAAACAAGACAGAAATTCACCAAAAGGGAGACAAGAGGAGACACCTACCGCAGATGCACCGCTCAACGATCTGTAGTTCGATACTTTCACATTAAGAGGATATAAATGGATAACTGTTATTGATATCTTCAGTAAGGTGGCAATGGCTCACCAGATGCAAGAAAAGTCGTCGGAAGCAGTTTTGGCACATCTCTAGTTGTTGTTTCAATTCTATGGAATTCCAGATCGCATACGGCGATAACGGCATATAACCATATGATGCACACAGTTATGGGATTTTCACCATTTGAGATCCTCTTTGGACTCGGAGGACACCGGCGGGACTATAAGGGCACAGCAGTGGACGGTGAGAAGATACATACCAACCACATTGCTCGAAGAAAGTTATGGGAGAAAGGATGGAAAAGGGAACAACCAGGGGGGTTGCACGGGAGAATTCGCACGTCACAGAGTGGATGGAAGAGATCAAAATCGGGACGATCGTCTACAGGAAATTGGGGTCTAACAGGGGTAAGGAGTTACAGCGATACGAGGGTCCATTAAGAGTGATAACCATTAGAGAACTCAACATGGGGGGGAGTTACGACCTGTGTCAGCTGTTACTTCGATGTCAGTTGACTGAGATCAGCTGATCGAACATATATATAGAGATGTTTCGAACCAAATAAAGTCAGTATTTTACAGCAGTTCAAACGTGTAAGATCTTATTCCTTCTTTTTTTTTTTTAAGTATTGCTTTCGCCGATACTTAAGTTAAATATATTTCAATCTTGACTTGGCTTAAGAGCTGTTATCGTACTCCGTCTGTAACTCCCCCCACCAGTTTACAATCCTCGTAACCTTATAATGTACATTATTATGACATATAAAAAAACATTCGAAAACTATTTACAATAAACTATAGCCAGTAAACGATATTCATATAGTACTCGTAAAAGTAAATGCAAGTAGTATATACAAAATGAAAATACATATATCAATTACACACATACAAATTTACCAAAAGTTAATACTATATACCAGTGGTTCTCAGATTGTGCGCTAAGGCTTCCCGGGCCGCCGTCATAGGGGCGCCGCGAAATATTCAATTAAATAATTCGGCAATTTTCTTGGAATTTCCAAAATTCAAATTTTTTGCCAACAATAATGTATACTGACAAAATTCCAAGAATTTATTCATTTTTCACCTAACCTAACCACATGGGTATTGTCCAGTCTCAATATGGATATTATCGAAATAGTTTAAATTAGATATTTTATATTATCCCAAGAAAGATAGTAAGTATTTAATTTTTCGCTGTTAAATGGGTGATCGCTTCTGAAAAGGAAAGTTTTTCAAGGAAGTCAAAAATTTAGAAAAAAATAAGATGTCAGGGCTTCGCGGAAAGAAGCCCGATTATTTGGGGAGCCCCAAACTAGGAATGGGACATCAAAAGCAAAATATCGAAATATCGATATCGGAAAGGTTACGAATTAAAGTCATAATAATTATAAAATGATAATAAAGCATATCATAGGAAACCACATATTGGAAATCAGCAACAATATTTAAAAAAATAATAATATAAAAATATATATTTTTAAAAAAGACTAGAACATTTAAAATGAAATATCGATATTTTTTTTCAATAATTTAATACCCATTTCGATATTTAATATCCATTCGGTTTTAATGAATAATTTCAAATTGAAATTTCGATATTATTTTTCAATAATGTAATATTCACTTCCATATTTCACATTCTTATTAATATCGATATCAAAAATTAGAAACAATATTCCAATATTAACAATAATATTATTGAAATATCGATATTTTATAAAAAAAAAAAAAAAAATACTAGTAAAGTTTATGAAGAATTTTATGAATAAAAATGATAATTCGATATTATAATTTGATAATTTCATATTCAATTCTATATTTGATATTCGAAAATCGATATCGAAAATAAGGAACAATATTTCGATATAATTTTATCACAATATCGATATTTTGTTTAAATAAACTAGAAAATTTTAAAATAAAATATCGATATTTAATTTTAATAATTTAATATCCATTTTGGTATTTAACCTCCATTTCGATATTTATAGAATATTTCAAAATGATATTTCGATAAAATTTTCATTAATTTCAAATTCCATTCGATATTTGACAATGTTTTTAATATCGATATTAAAGATTAGAAACAATATTCCGATATTATTCAATTGAAATAAAGATATTTTGCTCAAAAAGTCTAGAACATTTTATGTGAAATTTGAATATGAAATATCAATACTTGATATTTTCATATCATACCACGTTTATTTCGATATTTGACATAGTTATTAATATAGATATCAAAGATAAGGAACAATGTTCCGATATTATTTTATTGAAATATTGGTATTTATTAAAAAGGCCTACATTATTTTAATAGCCTTCTTACACCTATCATTAAACCAAGGGACAAGCGGTCTTCTTGGAGATCCCGAAGTCATCGGTATTGATGCCTTTGCAGCCTTTATAATGTTGTTAGTAAGGGCATTACAACCACTATCAGTGTCCATATCAGATGGATGAATTTGTGGTGGAGTGGCAAGGGACGTAAAAAGAGTCCAATCTGCTCTTTTTAGCACCCATTTCGGCTTAGTGTGTATATGATTCATTGTTTTAAATTTTATATGAAGTGGGAAATGGTCACTGGCGTGCAAATCAGTAAGAACTGTCCGATCTATAGAATTATACTACGTTGGACTACCGAGTGTAAGATCAATTGCAGACTAAGTCCCATAGCTGGAGCAAAGGAAAGTATGTTACCCTGTGTTAATCAGAAGGAGATTAGTATTGTCTATGAATTTTTCTATTATTTTGCCTGGCGTATTAATATTTTGAAAATCCCACCGCGGCGAACGGGCATTCAGGTCCCCCATAAAAAGCACAGGTTGTGGTAGTTCATTAAATATGTCTAAAAGGTGATGGTCTTCAATTAAATGATCCTGTGGTAGATATAGGTTACATACTGAGAAGGTAAAATTTATATGGATTTTAACTGCTATAGCTTGGAGATGAGTATTTATTTGTATCGGTTTAGGGCAAGAAGTACTCCGTGATGGCCATGGTTTGTATATGGCCCATCTTTTCTATATATTTTAAAAATTTTTAAATGTCTTTCGTCATGATTTGAAAGATTAGTTTCCTGGAGGGCTAAACAAACTGGATTTATATCTCTAATCAGAATCTTTAGATTATTAAAATGAGTTTTAAGTCCGTTACAGTTCCATTATAATAATGACATAATAAATAAAATAAAGAAGAGAAAAAATTACTTTATATAAGAAAGAGGATATACTCACTCTTAATTAAGGCTTACATCTAAGAAAACATATATAAAAATTACTTTATATAAGAAATTTTGTATTAAATATGTAATTAGTTTAAACTAGCAAAGATAAAATAATATCTAAATATTGTTATTGAAAATATTGAAACAATATATTGATATTTCTTTTTGAAATTTTTAATAAAAATATCTTCTTTTTTTTTTAACGAAATACCGATATTTCGGATAAATAATATCCTAATATCTCTGTTTATCTGCGATGTCATTATTAATAACAATACTAAGTATTGAAATGGATACTAAATTATTGAAACAAAATATCTATATTTCGGATAAATAATATCCAAATATCTCAGTTTATCTGCGATGTCGGTATTAATAACAATACTAAGTATTGAAATGGATATTAAATTATTGAAACAAAATATCAATATTTCATTTTATATTTGTCTAGTCTTTTTAAACGAAATATCATTATTTTAATAAAATAATATTAGAATATTGTTGGTAATTATCGATATCGATATTAATAACATCAAATATCGAATGTATGTTAAATTATTGAATGGAGTGCATATTGTCAATATTTCTTTTATTTATATATTTTTTCAAGTTTTTTTTTTTTATAGAAACCGATATTCCGATATTATCGAATGAAAATATCGATATCGACATTCCGATATATCGGTTGCTGAATATCGATTTCAAAATATCGGAGATCGGAGACAAAATATCGTTATTTCGATAATATCGATATTGATATCCCATCCTTAGTCTACGGTAGAATCTATGGTATTTGTCAAATACAAAATTAAAAATATATTTTGTACTCATTCTAGATATCCTTGTATTAAATTTTTGTTATCTTATTCTTAGCCATGATGAAGACTAAAAACTTTGTCTGAAACGTTGGTACTAATAAATAAGTTTTTTCTTCTTATGTTTTTCACTGACTGTATATATTCCTCGGTCAATTATCTTCTCATCATTCGTAATTAAACGTTTGCACATATTATAATCTTAATTATATGTATAGCAAATAATTCTTTTAAAGATAATTATAATAATATTTGGGAATACGAATACGCCTATCCCTGCAACACGAGTACAAATTACGTACAAATTCCTCTATCTTCTAATGTTTCATGTAAAATCTATTTTATTGTAGTCTACTCTTGGTCATTGCTCTTTGGAAGGTTTACATTTAAGGAGGTTAAAACAAAGTTCCTCCACTACCCAAGTGAATGTTGTTCTGATCAACTTAAAAGATGAAAAAATCGTAGGTTTATTTATTTAGGTATTTTGTTGGTCTACTTATTGGTTAAAGCTCTTCACAATACGTTTATCCCTCTGGGTGGAATTTATCATACATTTTCCTTGATTTTTATAATGTATAGTAATTTTAAAAGAAAAACATTATTTCATAGACAAAGGACTTTATCAGGAGAGCTTAATATAAATTGAAGATTTGGTGTTGTTTACTTATTATGGGAGTAATTAGAAAACTGGTGGTATATAATTAATATCTATTGTAAGCTTTATTTTGGTAGTTAGTTTTTCCTGTGAGATTCATTTTTAATTAATAAATTCATAAATTAATGATCTACTGGAAGAGTTTCTAGAAACTAATATGAAATTAGTGAATGAACACAATCTTCCTTATTTAAATATATTGGTTTATTTCACAGACAAAAACTTTATTTTGGTTGTTAGTTTTTCTTGTGAGATTCGTTTTTAATTAATAAATTCAATCTAAATGACTAAGGAAAATCAATTGAATCACATTAAACCCACAATGTTTTACTATAAGACAATATACTTTTTTATGACAGTTTTACATTATATATGTATTTTTAACACGGCTCTAATTTAATTGCCATTTTCAAACATGATTCTCACTCGAAAATTACTTTTCCATTTTTCATTTACACTAATTGTGTTCAGAATGATTCTGAACAAAGGTAGTGAACATGGAAAAAATTAAAAACTTTTTATTTCAATAATGTTTTATGTTTTAAAATGGTCTACAATGAACTAGTACTAAAACGTTACAAATACGTTAAATGTATTTGTAATATAAAACTGTTTTAAAAATATATATTTTTATAATAAAACAATCATGAGTGTACTGTGGTCCAAATGATTTCCTCTATTATTTTGATTGATATTTATTAAATAATTAATATGTTTATAGTGATTTCTTAACCAAGTTACTGCAATAGAAAAAATCTATCTAGTAACCACATTTTTTTTACCCTACCACTTAACTAGTATCCTATATTCTCATCCATGTCTTATTCCTTTAAATGTTACAATTATTAATTGTTATAAATAAAATAATTATCTTTTTTTTTCTATTACTAACCCTTTAAAACAATTTGCGTTTTTTTGTTTCAGGGTATCATATTTTTGGTTTTGTTTTGCTCTGATTGTTGCCTTGTCATTTTCTACTCGTTTTTATAAAGTATTGGAACCTGATCATGTTTGGTAATTATTTCTTCAGTATGAACAAAATTAATTAGGCTCATGGAACTAATATAGTTATATTTTTAAAAAAATGCAAAACTTTGTTCAATTTGTGAAATTCAAATGTGTTCATATTTACAGAATATAATTATATTCCTGTATGTAATAATACCTGTAATCTGGAAAAAATCTATTAAGTTGCTGTGAAGGTCTGGTAGGGAACATTAATTATTAATAAAAGGAAGATGGTCTGGATGCAGTCAAAATAACTCAAATAGTAAATAAATTATTTATTTTGAGCCAACGTTTCGCTCCACTTTGCAGGACTTCATCAGTGCTTTCAAAATGAAGAATCATTAATCATGAATAATCTTCATTGATGATAGGTTAGATGATTTAAGAATAGCAACCGATATGATGTTTAGGCTGGGGTTGAGTTTGGACTTTTCCAATGATTTGTCGGCAAGAGTTGAGAAGCTCAACTCAACTAGCATTCTCTTGGGTATCTCAGCATAATCCATGATGTGCCTGGCCCACCGTAGTCGCCCCAGCCAACATTCATCCTTGTTTTCAAGACTGCCTTCTCTATTAGGGCCAAAAATTCTTTTTTTTTTTAGAAGTCTATTTTCATCTGTTTTAGTGAAACGGATTTTATATTCTATTGTAGTGATGTCATTGAATTATCAAGATAAATTTAGTTTCATTCAGCCATTTTCAAATTTTTAGAATGACAATACCTAAATAAACCAGAACTTAACTATCTATGTTTAAAAAATAACCATGACAAAAGAGGATATTATAATATATTTTAATACTATAGTTAGTTTTATTGAATTTAAAAAAAAAAATTTATATTGAGGAATTCATCATATAGAGGTTCTTTACATCAAGATTCCACTGTATTCAAAATTTCCAGCCTTTGTTTTGACCGATACCTTCTATATTTTTACATAAAAACATATATACATTGTTTCAGAATTTAGTTTTCCTTGTTTCTTAATCACTCTAGTTAGTACTCTATTAAAATATTTACTCAAAATTTAATTACTTAGTTTGCCAATGCAACAAATTATCAGTGTTGATAAGTCGTAAAGTACAGAATGAATTTATTTTCATTGTGTTAATAATTTGGGAGCCTTCACCAAACTGCACTGAAGCTTGGTATTATACTATCCAAAATTAAAAAAGTTATGATTATAAAAGGAAATTGGGATTGTTGAGTAGGTGAAGCACACAGGCCCAGGTTTGGGTGAGCAGAATACTCATATTCTACACTTTCAGTGTATGTGATGAACTCTGTGGTCAGTTTTTATATCTTTACCTTATCATTTAATAATTAATTCTGCTCTCTAATTCTCATTATTTATACTTCCAACTTTAAACCAACTTCCATTCCAAATTTACCAAAGCTTAAGGATCTAAGAAACAATCTTTTCCAAAGGTAAGGAATCGTATCCAGGCCACATCTGCATATATGTGGTACGTGATCTCATCATCCTTTCTGCAAAATGTGCTGATTGGTGACTCTTGTCAGTCTCATTAAAATTATGGTTCTCTTTAAGAGGTGCTTGTTCAGCTTACAGTGCCCTGTATATAGTCCTGTCACCTATCTTAAAGTACTCTTATCCATATTAAGAAGTATGTTAGTTCTTTTTTTGCAGGAGCCTTTTAGGAAGATCTTTGACTGCTTTCGTCTTCTGGTATTTCTCCAAAATAACACAGCCTTGCCATCAGCAATCGCTTTGATGTGGCTCTTCCCATGGCTGAGACAAACCCAGATATGGGGAAGGTGTGTTAAGTTGGTACAAAAATTATTATTCTTGTAACAACTACTTCTCTTCTGCTTCCCCTTGTGGCACTTGCCCAATTTTGTGTACTTTTCTTGACATTTATTAGCTTATTAGTCAGTGGAACTTCGGCCTACATGGAATCCCAACTTTTCCGGATTCTGTTCTTTAAGAATGCTTTTACATCATTCGGCTCATAAATTTTGAGTTGTGGTATTTTCATTGTAGCTGTTCCTTTAGCCACTTTACCCGCTGCCTCATTTCCAGGTATTCTTGAGTGTCCTGGAATCCAGAGAAAGGTTACATTTTTCTTTAGATGTTTTGAAATTTCTACAGAATAGTGGATTTTGTCTAATGTGGATCCAATTTTACGAAAGTTTGATAAACTCTGGGCAGCAGACATTGATTCTAAATAAATTAGTATTTTTGAGTATTTACTGTTCATCGATAAATAAATTAATGTTGAAATTGCTCATGGTTCAGCTGTGTATATAGTTGAATATTGAGGGTGAAATATATGGGGGTATGCAGGCTTAGTTGGCTGGAGTTTAATTTTAATGATGAAACTGTTTATGAGTTTATGCCTTTAAAAAATGAGAGAAGCTAAGGAAGCCTTATCACTGAGGCTTCCTACTGCACTTGTCCTGAAAGCACCTGTTGGAAGTCTTATTCCAGTAATGTGTTTAGAGTCTTAGAGTTGGAGACGTTGTGTTTTAGCTGAAGAATAAACCTCACAGCGGTAGTCTATCTTAAATCGTACTATGCTTGTGTATACCATGAGCATCAAACTCCTTTGGCATCATTCCTATGAGGCCCCATTAATGTAGTGTTTTTATTATAATTTTCTGGTCTATAGTGTTGTATACTTTTTTAATATCAAAGAATATATCTTCTACTTTGCTTTTCTCCATAAAAGTTTTTTTTTTCCTATACCAGAGGAGACATTTTTGTCATTTTATTTCATACAGCCCGGTTGAGGGGTAATAATAAATCCGCTTTATTCACATCACTTTTGTCTACAAATTATTTCCGCTATTGCCGTACATGCAAATATGTTATCGGCAGTCATCTCACTATCTTCACACATGATGCAGTCGGAAGACTCAACCACTACTATCCTCTTCAGGTGGTGTCGTAGATAGTCATGTCTAGTGGCCAACCTGAAGAATGCCGCTGACAGCACTCCTGGTAATGCCAATGGTGGGCGCTTCTTAGCTGCCTAGTTCTTGTCCCCACATTATTTTGTTTCCTGCTCTTTCAGTGATAGCATTTTGGGCCATTTCTTTCGCCATGCCCATGGAAATAGGAAAAAGCGGCTGTGGCTTGCCCTAACCGTGCCAGTCGAACCGCCTCCTCATTTCCATGTATACCGCAATGGGCTGGAATCCATTGCATCAACAATACTTTAAGTATTTCTCTTCGATTTTCCATAGTTTTCCAGCATGCAAGAATTATAGCATTAGCCGAGGGATGTCCAGATGATATTGCCATTAGTGCTGCCCCTTGAATCCGACAGCAGAACTATCTTCTATCTTTGCTGGCATCAGTCAGCTTTTCTAAAGCCAAAATAATAGCAGCTACCTCTCCATCAAAATTGGTAGCATTTGCTCCATCAGGTGGTGAAAGCTGGAACAGGCTACTATAGACACCTGTACCTGTATTTTTATTTGCTCCTTTAGCCGACCTGTCAGTGTATATATGATAATCCATTCCGGCTCAGGATAGCACTCCGCTATAAAGGCCAATGCCACAGTCCTTAGTTCTTCCACTGAAGTCATGGATTATGTTGATGGGCATTATTAAATATGGCGCTGTAGTAACTAAAGTATAAATTCGGCTGTTTGTTTCTTTTGTTTTCATTTTTATTCACGGTTGGGCTAGTAAAGGTTCCTTTTGAACCCTTATCTGCCGTAACATTACTCTTGAGCCATTGCTCAGTGATTTCTGCATCAGACTGTTGTTTGTAATCCTCTAATTTGGCTTTTTTGAAATTCCATCTTGGAAAGCATGGTTCTCTGTGCTTTTTATACAATTTGTTTGCTTTAATCTCAAGTAAGAGGATGCTATGATCAGAAGATCCCGGAGCCTGGTGTGATTTAAGATCTTAGTTTATCTTCTAGCCTTGGATGACTGAAAAAAAAATTCAGATGCGTTTGCTGCCCGTTGTAGGCAAAAAAAGTCGGCTCATTATCAGGATTCTCAACATACACCACTGGTTCACTATCTATAAAATTTTCTAATATGCTACCTGCTGTATCAGTGCTTTTATATCCCCATCTTGGCGAATGAGCATTGAAATCTCACATAATTAGTGTCTGATTGTCCTATGTGTTTTCAAGCCAGCTGAGATCGCCCTTATTTTTTGGAGGATCATAGATAATATAAAAATTGAATTCTTTATATTTGTCCTGGGTTAATCCTCTGGCATTCCAAAAAATAGATTTAGTATTAATACCAGATTTGTTGGAGCCTTTTAGAAGGCTGTTTGCTTGCCTACCGGATAGGCTGAATAGCTGTTTCATTTGTCGTAAATTTGCAGGCTGTTTGGCGACAGCCGTTGATTGTTTGGATTATGCTGGGGCACCATAAGCAGGCGATCAACCTCAACCCCCTTCTCCATAAAAGTGATAAGAAATTTGACTTTCGTTGTCATAAGTTGGTCTATAGTTGATCTACTTTTCCTAGAACCACATTGTATAGGTGACAAGAGGTTACATATTTCAATCACCCACATGTGTTGTCTGTTGGTCTTTTTCTCCAGGAGTTTTGACAAACAGCTGGTAAGCAATATTGGCTTTACTATTAGGTTTTAGCTTATTTTTGGTTATAATATAGGGATGACTACCAATTCCCTCCAAGCCTCTGGGTATGTGGATGTTTTCCAGGTTCTATTGAATGTTGAAAGAAGTTCTTTCACATTGTATAACTGACAAGATGTTAAATTTTTCAATCACCCACATGAGTTGTCTGTTGGCTATTTTCTCCAGGAGTTTTGATAAACAGCTGGTAAGCAATATTGGCTGGTAGCGATTAGATTGTAGCTTATTTTTGGTTTTAGTATAGGTATGACTATTGATTCCAAGCCTCAGAGTATGTGGATGTTTCCCAGGTTCTATTGAATATTGAAAGAAGTTCTTTATTAGTTTTAGAAGGAAAGTATTTTATGCTAATGTTATGTACATGCATCTATTCCAGGTGAGGAGGATTTTATTTCATCTCTTGCTGTTTGTAGTTCCCAGAATGTGAAGAGGCGATTATAGTCCAGCAAAGATAAGCTATCTTGTCTCGTAGATGGTGTAAAATCTATTTCCTGTACATTTTCTTCTCGATTAAGATTGTTATCCAAGTTAGAAATAGCTGCAAAATGATCCATGAAAGTTTCTGCTTTTATATTGGAATTTAAAATCACTTAATTTTGAATTTTTCTATGGATTTTTTGCCTTAATTTTTTTATTAGAGTGTTCCAGTTCATAGATTCTACATATGAAGTCCAGGATCTTTTTTATTTATTCTTTAGAAGGTTTCTAACTGTTGCTTTTTGTTTTTTATATTTTATTGTTTTTTTTTTAGTAGATTTTCACTGGAGTTCGTTGAGAGCTTTATTGTTTATTTTCTATTAAATAAAACCAAAAATTGTATCCAATTCTGTCTCAACACTTTATTTCTACTAGTCCAACGTTTCGGCCATAAATAGTTTGTTATATGGTGGTGTATTTTATATTGTTGATAATTTTATAGAGAAAAATAAATGTTAATGGTTTTAAATTTTAAATAAATAGGTTTGAAATTAGAATAAAGAAAATGACCTGGGCAGAATAGCCTGCAATAGAAATTGTGAATTAATGTGAGGAGGAGTTTTGTATTGAAGATGTCCTTGAAGATGGCTGGAATGGCCGAAACGTTGGACTAGTAGAAATAAAGTGTTGAGACAGAATTGGATACAATTTTTGGTTTTATTTAATAAAAAATAATTACCTTGTCTCAAAAAATTTTGAAATAATATAATTTATTGTTTATATTAATGCTTTTCATTGTTATACTATGGTGTATGGCTTGTTTTTAGGGTTTCCCTTCAGTTTTGGCATTGTCTGTAGGGCTGACTATTATATTCTGTGTGAAGTTTCCAATTGTTTTATCTACACTTTCTGGTTGATTTGTTTTGAAGTTTTTAATTTTTCTTACAAATTCATCCCAATTAGCTTCTTCTATTACCCATCTAGGATGTCTTTTGGTTTTAAATATTTCGATGCTGAAACATAATAGTGTTGGAAAATGGTTGCTCCTTTATTGGTTATTGCTGACACTCCAGGTAAATTGTGTAAAAAAGTTAGGTGAGGTAAAAATTAAGTCTATTGCTGATGTAGATCTGGATCTTGGGCAGATAATGTGGCTCCTCGTTTGTTGAGTTGAAGAGAATCATTCTTCTGATGATATTTCCCCTGGTATTGGGCGTTGCTGTACTCCAAGTATGATCCATTCATATCTACAAGTACAATATGAGGAGCATGAAGGCTATTAATCAGTTAAATAAAAGCTGTGTCATTAATCCTTTCTGTAGGTGGCAAATGTATTTTGCTGTGTGTTCCGATTGTAATGATGAAGATGAATCATTATATTATATGTACATTATATCATTTTTATCACTGAAACAAATGTAAAATAATGAAACATTAAATGAGTTATAAATAAAAATAGGTTTGAAAGAAATATACTAATGAAATAAAAATGTTGATAATAATTTTGGCAGTGGCAAACCCATTTCAGTCTGTTTGCTAACATTGACTATTGCCACTGAAGATATTAACAATCTTGCCACCACAATGTGTTGCATATTGTTACCATGAACCATAATTTAACTTTTATGACTACAGTTTACAAAGGGGTTTGGATATCCAGTTTTTCTGATAGATCTTTATTTACTGCGATAGCAACTCCT
Organism: Halyomorpha halys; assembly: GCF_000696795.3. Classification (NCBI taxonomy): domain Eukaryota; kingdom Metazoa; phylum Arthropoda; class Insecta; order Hemiptera; family Pentatomidae; genus Halyomorpha; species Halyomorpha halys. The sequence goes on along the minus strand of NW_027110125.1, from coordinate 14,206 downwards.
CTGTGTGCTATACTCTCTTCATTTATTTATTTGTCTTTTCTATATATACAGTAATCTCTTACACTCAAGTTTTATTCAGAAGTTAATTTTGTCTCTTGTAAACGTAATAAGACTGGATTGATATCTTCTAAAAGTAATTTTATTTCCCCATATTGAGTCCTTTTACATTACAGTTCCAGGTAATGATTGTCATGTTGTTTAAGATATTTGTTGTGGCCTATTGAACTAATTGGTGTGGCCTATTGAACATTGGCCCTGTGCCACTATACCAGATCTGCATTTAAAACCATGGATCTGATGGCTGTAATGTACCAACCATTCTAGGTTTAAGATCCCAAGTCTTGCCTAATGATTGTTTACAGGTTCATAGGCACTTGAGAGCTTTCTCCAACTTTCTCCTGCACACGTTTGTGCCATTGTAATTTGTTATCCATAATAAAACCCCCAGGTGTTCCACCTCTTTGACTTGGTTTATCTGGATCCCGTTTAATGTAGGTGATGTAATTGTCACCTTTTCCTTTTTGGTGAAGATGCAGACACCAACCTTAAGCAGATTGATGTTCAGACTGTTGTTCTTACACCAGTCCGCCAAAATGTCTGTTGATATCTGCAATAGATCTGGAAGTACATTAGGGTACTTTCTTCCAATCAAGGTCGAATTTCATCTGTGTATCCCTGTGTGTAAAAACCTGCAGTGTTGAGGGTTATCAACAAAGAGTCAATGACCAAGCACCACAGTAGTAGAGAAAGTACACCACCCTGTGGATAGCCTCTGTTGGATCTAATCCACAGTTCAGAGTGCCCTAGCTCCAATTTAAGGATTCTTTGTTCATGTCTGTCTAAAATCTTTTCCAATGTTTTCATCAGAAAGGATGTGACATTGGATGAAATGATTTAGGGTCTTCATTTCCCTGGTTTGGGTATATAGCATAGCTTGGATGACATCCTTCTATTTTAAATGTATCCAAGTGCTATGCTGCCTCTAAAGAGTTCAAGTAGATACACTCTGATCACTGATGGACCTTTCTACAAGGCAGGAAGATGCCATGCTGGTGATTTGAATGGTGACAATGAGTTGATCACCCATTCAATGTTCTCAGCTCTTCTAAAATTTCATTTTCAACGTCTCCATCTGGATCAGGACAAAATATCACTCCTTTATTTATTTTTTATTTTTCATGCGGGCTTAGGAGAATAGGCTTACAGGTCGATAAGATTTAGTGACATTAAAGTCCTCCTTCCTAATCTTAGGAGTAAAAGCTATTAACGATTTCCACCATGACTCTGGTATTTATCCCAATGCCAGAGAGACTGTAAGCTACCTGATATGGGGAAGTAGGGCATTAAGTCCTTCTTTGAGCATAAATGGGAGAATACCATCTGTATCTTGGGTCTTATATTGCTCGAGCTCCCCCACAGCCCACCTAATGGCCCCCTCAGTAACAATAGCCTCTGCTCATGCCCAATCTCCTTCATTGGAAGTCTCTCATGGAGAGAATCCATGATTGGAAGATTGTCTTATTTGCTGGAAAATGTATCTCCATTAAATTGGACTAAGTGTCCTCTAGGCTGGAGGTCCACTTTCCACCTGGTTTTCTTAGCGCATCTAATGGCTGTTGACCATTACTACCTAATAGCTTTATCAATTGAGAGATTTTTGGCGTGCTTTCTATGCTACTACAGTACTAGTGCCAGCCATCTCGTTCATGCCTTCTTAATTCTCTTTTATACTTATTGGAGCAGTCCGGTATGCATTCCAGTTCGCCTCTAGCTTTGTCTTGTAAGCTTTATTATAGGCTTCTGCAAAATTCCTTAATATTTGTGTACCTAATATACACTTAAAAATAATAATTAATATACACTTAACAAATAAATGTCTTTGTAAATTTGAAAGAATATGTATTTTCTATCTATTTTCAGCTTTATATTTTTAGTTTCTTATGATTTTCTTTCTATGATAACTTGTTTATCTGCCTGTTCTATGTGGGTTTAGTTATAATTAAATTTATGTTAATAATTTGTTTAATGTTTTAGTTGGGATGAAACACATTTTGGAAAAATGGGAAGTTGGTATATTAACCGAACTTTTTTCTTTGATGTGCATCCACCCCTGGGGAAGGTATTTATTTTTTTATAAACTTCTTATTTTTAATTATCTCAAATGTATTGGTTATGTTATTGAACTGCAATTCTTCCTTTTTAAAATCAGTTTTGATGGTTATGAAGTTCAATTTCAAAAAACCTAGAAAATATAGCTGCCTTACTATGTTTTATTTAACTATGATTTATCAGCAAATATTTCTTTTAATTATGTTAAAATGTCTTAGGTATGAAGTTCAGTATTAACATGAAAAACATGGCTGCCTTACTATTTTTTACCTAACTATGGCTTTTATCAAAGTATCTTTCTTCTAATTGTCTTAAAATGTCTTGGGTTTTGTTAGTTATTATTTTAGACATCTATAATGTAACAGTTAAATTTAGATTTTAAATATTAATTAGATTTTAAAAATTATTGATGTTTCTAAATTTTAAGCAAAATTGCTTCTTTCAATATTGCCAAGGTACTCCTAAAGCTGTATACTCACTGAGCGTGCCAAACTGAACAGAACAATCTTTTGTTGTTACAAAATTGCTCTGAACACTTTTTAGAAGTAGGTGCTTGTGGTGGGATCAACTCTTGTTCAAAATGATCCATTGTGCATGCCGACATTTATCCTATTCAAGTGATGTTATAAATTATTTATATTATGTTCCTATGTAGTTACAAAATCAACAGTTTATTTCAAAGTGTAGCATATTATGAAAATTGTTTATTGTGGCACCTATTTACAATGTCTTATTGCTTAATACTCTCGCATCAGCCTCATAAAATAAAAATTATAGCATTATTAACCGTTTGATTGAATGTATGTCCAATCAAAAGTAAGACGGTTCCACTCAGTTTATTATATTCACCCTGTATTTCATTGTAGAAAATTTCTAAATTTTAGTTTTGTTTCCTTCTTGTGTTTATTTGTTTTGTAGAAATAGAAAATCAAAGGCAGTTTTTTTTTTTTAACAAAAAGTCCACATCTTATGGCAATTGGAGTATTTGGAGAGAAATAAATACAGAAGTAACAAAAGACCTTGGGGGTGAGTCAATCCACAATTGCATCAATAAAAAAAAATAATTTTACCTGTGGCATTAAAAAAATAAAAGGGCAAGGTATAATAAACACTCAGATATTGAAAAAACACTTTTAGAGTGGTCCAAGCAGCAAAGAACCAACTATATACCCATAAACAATTTGATATTCTATACAAAGCTATTGTTAGCTACAGTGGCAAAGATAGAAATTGATATCTCAGGTGCATGGACTGAACATACTAGACTAAACACACATAATAACGTCTTTAGAAAAAAATCCTGTAGGTCAGAGTCAATTCCAAAGGACAAGTTTGACATTTACTTAAAAGTTATCAGAAGAAACAAATATTTTATTTTTTAAAAACTAACTTATTTATACTTAAGTCTTAATTATTTGTACTTAAGTCTACTTATTTATTTACACAAAATTCTATATTGTTGGGTTTTTAGGGCTGTATTGTGGGTTCATTGGGTTTGAAAGAGTGACGAACAAAGAAAAATAATTTTCAGGGAAAATCAAACTTTATTTTAAAAAATGAGAACATGGCATGAGTCCGAAGTTCAGAGCACCCAGCCTGTCGCTTAATCCTTTATCAGAAGAGTAGCTCTCTGACTATTCCCCTGCAGCTTGAGCATAAGGTCCAACAATCCACACCCAGCAATGGCTGAAATAGGAGGACCAAAAAAAACTTTAAGAAAATTTCACAAAATGATACCAAACTTCTGGGTCACATAAATTATACTGCATGCTTTCAAATTTGTGAATTTATCAGTAATGATCGACTCTGATATGAAAAAATAAACTTGAAATTAATCTGCCATAGTTAAAGTAAAATGGCTGCTTTGTTGAGGCTACTCACCCCTTCACACTCTTGTATCTTAAGGTGAATTTATTGTTCGCTCCTTCCTTTCCCGACTGCTGTGCTCTGTCTCTTTTTTTCTTGCCAAGCCTCCTGCATCACAGTAAGCAAGGTTCTTGCGTCTTCAGGCCTGCACTCACATTGGTTCAGATATCTCTGAAGCAAAGTGAGGCATTGTTTAATCTCTATAATATTGGGACACTAATTTTGACAACAAAGCTAATGGGTTACCTGCAACTGGAGAGGTGTTCCCACCAAACAGGGATCCAGTAATTTCCTACTTATATTCAAGTGGGTCTACTCTATTTACATATAATTGTTACATTCATTATTATTAAGTATTATCTATATTATATATATCATCTATCATTTATGTTATATTAATCACTGGCCTACAAGCCTTTCTTCATATTGTACTTGATGATGGCAATCTGAATTCGAAGGTCTATTGGCAGTTGACTCATAATTACTTGCAAGGCTGAAGTTGGTGCAGTCCTATAAGCTCCAGTAACAAGTAATAGAGCTCTCCTTTGTGCGTGTTCCAACAATTTAAGATCTGAATATGTGAGATTTTCTCTCATTTTCCTCCAAGAACAGGATTCAGGTCTTTTCATAGTGTAGGAAGAGCTCCTTTTTGACCAACCATGAAATTATGAATTAATACATCTAAAAATAAAGAATTGAGAATTTTAGCTAAGTAATGCAAGATTAAATAATCATTTAAAAATTCCGAAACTGTTTGGTGAAAACGTTTCATAGCAGATTTGGGCAGCAGATCTCTGTCACTGGGTTCTTATTTCTCCCTAATTTTTATCTAGTAAACAGATGAAAAGTGGTATTGTTTCATTAATACTTAAAAACCTCTAAATAAATTGTGGAGTATAGGAGAGAAAAAACAGTTCAAACACGCGAAAGTCATTTCTCTTGCACCAAGCCAATCCAACACATACAAATTGTGAATACACAATCCCCATTTTGGGGGTGGAGGCTTTAAATTATTGAAAATCATGAAAAAATGGTTATAGAGGGATAAATTAAAGGTTAGATCTTAAATGGCACTTCTTTTATTCCAACTCGATTCGAATGCAGATTTCCAACCCTCTAGGTTCATTTTAAAGGGTCTGATTAATTATCTCCTCACAGGATGCTCTAATTAAAATCACTACTGTCATATGTACCACTATAGACAAAGAAAAATTAACTGTTTTAATACTCTTGGATTTCTCTAAAGCTTTTGATTCTCTGGACGATTCAATACTTTTTACCAAATTAAAATTCCTATTTTTTTTCCAATAGTTCCATTCTTTGGCTCTAATCATTCCTTTCTGACTGAACTCAGTTAGTTGCCATTTCTAATCAGCCCTTACCCTATCCTCAGGGGTAGCCTAGGGTTTGAGCATTTCTCTCCTATATCAATGATCTTCCTAGTTTGATCCAAAACTGTTTCTATCCTCTGAATTATTCATAGCTTTTGATAATATTCAGGAAGACATAAATTTGAATAAATTAAGGTTAAACACTATGAAAACTCTGGCCATTAATAAAGGTTCCAATGCCCTCCTTAGATCCTAAATGATCACCTCTTAACTTTAGCTCCTCTGTCAAAAACTTCGGTATTACTGTATTAAATCCCAAATGTTAATAAGTACACTTCACTATGTCATTGCACCTTATCCCACAACCTACACGTAAGTTCCTTGCATCCTCAATTGTTTACCCTATCTTTGACTAAAGCTGTGTTACAATACAGAATACATTCCTAAGCCTCTTGATTTTACAGAACAGATTGAAGCGAATCATGAATTCTTTTTTAAGACTTGTCTTTGGTACTTCGAGGCATTCTTATGTTTCCCATTTCTATGCCGGGTGAAAGTGGTTCTTCCCCTTTAACCGTAAAAAATATTTCCTTTAGAGAGAGAGGGAGAGGGAGAGGGAGAGTAATGGCGAAAT
>NW_027110125.1:7006-8209 GCF_000696795.3 Halyomorpha halys | reverse complement strand
ATAGAGAGAGAGAGAGAGAGAGAGAGAGAGAGAGATTCTTGACTGAATATTAAAGTGTTAGGAAGTTTGGAACGTACCGCTGGTATAGGGTTGCCCTAAGGTACAGCGGGGGGAAAGAAGAAGTAAAAAAAAAAAAAATAATAATAATATTTTCCGCCAAGATCGCAATATCCCCGATGCTAACACCTAGGCCTTCTAAGAAGTTCCTTGTTCTATCTGGTATTGTTCCGTGAGATCCAAACCAGAGGCCTCACACGGTGAACTCTCTCTATCCGAAGGTCTCATGGAATTTGTCCTTAAGGAAAGGGATTTTTCATATATTTCCTTTTTTTCCCTTTTCACTCCACCTTCCTGTTTGAGGTGTTGACCAGAGCCATGCCTCTGATTTTTGTAAATGCGACAATTTTGGCATATCTTACGGATCCGTCGGTTTCAACACAATAAACCTCCTTGAAGCAGGTGTCTTTTCTTTTAAGGAACTTCATTAATTCTTCTTTGACTCTATGGTGCCTGTGTGTTATAAGGAAGGGAGTTGTTGGGGCATTTTCCCAGCACACGGGCTGGTGTTTCAGACTCTGCTGCATTTGCAACAGAGGGACCCAACTTCTTGCTGTCTACTGGCTCTTGGGACTCCATGCAGGGGTGCGTAGTTGATATTTAGTTTCAGGTCGTTCGCCCATTCTGACCCCGAGAGTACCTGCTTCTCACATAGATATCTATTAGCTTTCAGGGTCTCTTTGAAATGGCGAACATTTTAACAATTTTTAAGAAAATTTTATTTTGAAATCAAGTCCTTTTTAAATCCTTTCTTTTCCAATACCTTTTCACATTTCTAAACAATACTCTTCAATTACCACATCTTAATTAAAAAATAAAATTAAGATTAGTAGTGAATAGTTTTTTTTTTTAATATTCTATGTTACCCCATGATTAATATATCTGAACATGTGCCATGTCATTTCTGGTATGAACATAAGTGTGTGCATATGTCTGTGTATTCTGTGAATATATTATATACGTATGCTTATACTTTTATTTATGCATTAGGTGTCCCAAAATAAATGCAAAATTTAAACTAAATAAAAAATACATATTTTTTTCTTTATACTATTATTTTTTTTAATTATTAATTATGAGAGATAGTTGACCGTGGATGATGAATGAGGAGAAGATGGTTGGGGGTGCGGTCAATGAAAAACACAA
>NW_027110125.1:5005-5536 GCF_000696795.3 Halyomorpha halys | reverse complement strand
TATTTGTGTTTTTCATTGACCGCACCCCCAACCATCTTCTCCTCATTTATTATTTTTTTTATTGAATCGTGAAGCACGCGGGATAAAATTATGTTTGAAATAACACATAATAATAACATTCTTTATTTATTCTGGGATTGATCCCTTAGAATAATATGCAGGCGTCAAAATCAGGCTTTAGACCCTTAGAGTGAAATACAAAATGAAATTATAAAATGTCATAAAATATAATAAAATAATGAATTTGAAAAGATAAAAATGAAGAACAATAATTAATTAAATATATAAAACAAGAATAGAACAAATAAAATAAAACCAAATGTCATATCATAATACATAAGATGACAGCACTTATGATAATAAATAAAAAAAAAAAATTATAAAAAATTAAATACAATTAAACTAAAAATAATAAATGAAAAGATACAATTTCTGCTAATATATATATTGTAATATGCTCTTTTTTAGTAAATAGTATATTTTGGTGTATAAAGAGTTTTTAATATGTTTTATTTTATGTATCATTTTATT
>NW_027110125.1:3737-4955 GCF_000696795.3 Halyomorpha halys | reverse complement strand
AAAAACGAACCTGTTCGCTGGAAGATCGAACGCCTAATGGATACAGCGCTAAAGGTGGTCAAACTCAGAATTAAAAAAGCCGTTACAACAATGACTAAGTGTTTTTTTATATAAAGAAAACGTTACGGGAGGGTGAAAATAAAAAATAAAAAGTAGACAAATTTTAGAAGAAGAAAGCGTGTGTGAGGGTGATGACAAATCTATTTACTGTTAACCAACCTTTCGCCCCACTTTGCCGTACTTCGTCGGCGCTAAATAAGAAAAAATAAGATACAAACATTTTGGAATTAACAGAACATTAAAAATATAAAACAATTGTTAAGTTTAAATAGTATTTTATGTTTCACAGTATCCGTGAGTCAGACCTGTGGATTCGGGAGGAATTTAATACAATTTACATAAAGGGAATATTGGCCATAAAATGATTACGAATTTACTTATTTAATTTTCTCAAAATATGAATTTGTCTATAAAAGACTCAATAATTTCTTTAAGTTAAAAATATTTTTAATGATTAAAAATTTAGGGTTTATCCCTGAGATCTTAAATACGTCATATAATTATATGGATACGGTGTTGAATTTTTTGAGTCGATTTTTGTAAAAAAAAAATATATATATATTTAAAACAGTTTCCCGTATATTGTAAAAATGTTTCACTTTTATTTACAACCCGAGCCCGAAACCCATGTAAATCTCTCTAATAATTACTAGTTTTTCAATGGAAGAAAATGAAACTTTTTCTCATAAAATATGTAGCAATAATATTAATCTATACATTGCTTTAAAATACAACAATATATTGTAAATTAGCAGGGAGACGTACAGGGATCATATAATTTACATCGATAGTGAATCCTCCACCTTCTCACATTCTATCCATAATTGGATAAACCTCTCCATCGCCAATAGTAATTATATAGACATCGTATCTTATATCCCCAATATTACAAATTATCGGGAATAATCTCCAATATCCCTATATCCCCAGAAATGCTGATACAAGTCGTAATCTTAGTTTTTATTATTCATCGGTACAACGTTTTCATATCATATTGATTGATTATATTGTCATAATTTATATTTTATTTATTTATATGTAATAATAACTAATTTGCAGGTAGAAAATATTAAGTGACAATTTGAGTTAGTCTTTATAGACTGATAACATTAAAACATTTATGTTATCCTAATTTCTTTATGAATATAGTTCAATTAT
>NW_027110125.1:0-1587 GCF_000696795.3 Halyomorpha halys | reverse complement strand
GGGCTAGATCGGTTACATAGGGAACATTAAGGTCTTTATGTATGATTTTATTTGTGACAAAGTAAGGAGCATTGAGGATTTTACGAAGGATTTTGGATTGAATACGAGAGGTATTTGAAGGTTTAGTGGAGCCCAAAAACTCAACTCCATATGTCCAGATTACAGGAAAACTAAAGTTAAGTAACGATAAAATATATACCCATACACATTTACACTTATATACAACATTTACATTTTGCCTGGGAAACTCCAAACCAAGTTCTAAGAGATCTCATCGTTTCCCTTCATTGCCGGGTCACTGGTATTAAGATTGTAAGAAATAGTCATCAAAAATATAACATACATCTTAAAAAATATAAAGCATGGCTCTGTTATCATCCAATAAAAATCGAATTAAAAGTTTTGAAATTCATAGAGGGATTCACTGTATTTGCTGAAGAAAGTTTATAGGTAGAATATGACACCAGTTTTCACCCCTAAGTTAAAAATTTGAAATTTATTTAGTGTAAATGAAAACAAAGCAATATGTATACATTTGCAGTGTAAAATAGTTTATGTTTTTATTAATTCATGACAAAAATTAAAAATGGACAATTTGTCTGAAACGTTTGAAGCATTAGCAAATGTGTTATCAATAAATAAAGAAACTAAACTAAGAAGGGGTTAAGTCAAAAATAGATAAAGACTGCGAATTTTTTTTTTGGGGGGGGGGGTTGTCCATCCATTTTTGAACACGCTGTATAGATTTACATATGCTGACTTAGTTGTGGATCTGACTTATTTTTATCATAAGTCGAGTTGAAAACTCTCTGTCGGTCCATCAACAAATTCCAAAATTAAATGGCTATAGTAACTGGAGAATCAAAATAAATACTGACAAATCCCACCAGATCACCTTTACTCTCCGTCGTAAACCTCTACCCTCCTGTCCTACTGTATCCTTTCTAAATACTCCACTAACGCCTGTTGAACAGATTCGATACTTAGGACTCCATCTTGACAAGAAACTTACTTGGAATCCACACACAAGACTGAAACGACAAGAAACTGCTCGTAGATTCTGATTGCTACAACACTTACTTGACAAACGCTCTAAACTTCCCATTCACTACAAAAAATTAGTATACACTACGATAATCAGACCAATTTGGACATATGTTATATTTCGACCAGAATTTCTAGCCTTCCTCAGGGCTAAGAACAGAACAAGATAACAACCAATGAATACAGAAAAGAAAAAAGAAAATATAAACAGAATGACATAAAGTAAATAATTAATTAAGGAATTAATAAAATAATGTGATGAAAGAAGCGGAAAATAAAATGCATATATAGGTAATTGAATAAGTAGGTAAAATAACATAATTAAGGAAATAAAATAAAAATGAAGTTATATAATGGAAAGAAATATGAATGATATTAACTTAATTACATTTAAGCATTTTACATGTAAAATACAAAAAATTACTATACACTGTGCTAATCAGACCAATTTGGACTTATGTTATTGAGCTCTGGGGCTCTACCAAACCATCAAATTCCTCCCGCATCTAATCGTTACAATCCAAAATCCTACGTAAAATCCTT
>NW_027110124.1:3926-22075 GCF_000696795.3 Halyomorpha halys | reverse complement strand
AGAAACTAAAAATAGAAAGTATTATAGTTCAAAGTCAAAAGTATTTTAAAAAAGTGGTTACCCTGCCCTTTGATGGGTGGTGGGGGAGAACAAAATAAAAATCAAATGGCGTCCAGGCACCCTTAGCCCCTAAGAAAGTAAAAACTCTAAGTCTCCTAAGTTGAAGTAAAAACAAAATGGTGAAGGAAGGTTATTGTATAAAAAGTGGTTACCTGGTCCTTTGATAAGTGATGAGGGGTAAACAAAATAAATCAAAATTACGACCAAAAACATAATACCGGTCGGGCACACTCAGCCCCTATCAAACCCTAAAGTTTCTCAAGGCGCAGTAAAAAAAATGGCGATCGGGCACAATCAGCCAGTTCCTAAAACCCAAGTCTCCTAGGTCGCAAGGAAACCAAAATGGCGGAGGGAGCTTATAGTTGGCGATCACGCGATCAATAATAGCGTGCGGCCTAATAGTCATCTAACTTGAAAGTGGGCGCGGCCTATTGGCCACGTGAGTGGTTAAGGTTATGCCAAGCTACATTAGAATTAAAATCCCCCGCCAAGAGTCACGTGATCGAATTCCGATTGGGTGAAGGAAAAGAAAAAGGTCGCGAGATACTCATAATAAAATGACGGCCGGGCACAATCAGCCCTTGTCAAACCTGTAAGTCTCTCAAACAGCTGCGGAAAAACAAAATGGCGGTCTGGCACACTCAGCCACTGGTTATAGTATAAAAAGTGGGTTCCTCGTCTATCAACGGTGGTGGGGGGATAACGCGAGACCCTCATAATACAATGGCGGCGATCACATTTGAATTAAAATCACCCGCCAAGAGTCACGTCACAGAATTCCGATTGGATGAAGGAAAAGAAAGATACTCATAATAAAATGGCGGGCGGGTACACTCAGCCTCTGCCAAACTCGTAAGTCTCGAAAACAGCATAACAACAAAATGGTGGTGCGGGCACACTTGCAGTCAAGTGATTATAAGGCAGCAATTGGAAGCTAGTATTTGGTCACGTGACCCATGGGGGGGATTTAAATTCAAATTTAGCTCGACATAACCTTAACCACTCACGTGATTTGTCACATGGCCACACCCTCTTTTAAGTCACGTGACTTAGTTGTGTCAGGCCACCATATTGTTCGTATAATCGTGTAAACAATGTACTTTGAACTGGTTAATCCTATAACGTATTCGATGATATGTAGAGTTATATCTTTTAATCAATTCGATGATAGAAAACAATGGACTTTGAACTTGTATAATCCCTAAAAAGTAAATAAATCGGGTGGTAAATAGGCTTGTACATATGAATTCTTTCTTAGTCTTCGTTCCAGCGTGCTTTATTAAACACCACCTCCGGAAACGTTTAAGTCGATTTATTTAAATTTCTTGGAGTGATTTCCTTTCTTTTTTTCTTCTGTATTAATATTTTTTCTTAGTTTAATATCATAAAAGATTTTTTTACTATTTATTTTTTTATTTTTCCTTATTTGATATTTTAAAGAGTTATAATCTGTTGTATTTTATTTTTTATATGTTACACTGTTTGAAACATAATATACCTTTAAATTTCATGAAGATATTTAAAAATAAATATCCTATTTTATGCTTTAGTTAAAAAAAAAAATAACACAACGTTAATTTCTTCTTAATTGCAATACTGTCATCCTTCCAGAGCGGCGACATAGTGTACACCGGAGTTCGTAGCGGTTTTTTTCAGAAACTAACTGTCCGAATTAAGAAATCATTATTATTACATTACACCATCAATATTAAGTCATATTACTCTCCATAGTAACATATCTATTTATCTCTGTTTATGTCTTAGGGATTATACAAGATCAAAGTCCCTTGTTTGCATTCATCGAAGGGATTTAAAGATAAAGGTCCTATATATCAGTGTTTATATTTTAGGTTTAGCCAGTGCGAAAAGAAAAAGGTCGCGAGACCCTCATAATAAAAATGGCGGTGAACAAAAATAAGAGGATTAAGAGACCCTCGTAATAAACTAGCTTCGAACGAAAAGAAGAGGATCGCGAGACCCACTTAATAACCTGGCGGCGTTAAAAAAACAACAACAAAATGGCGGCCGAATACACGCCACTAAACCCGTAGGTCACGTGACCAATACGGCGGTGAAGGAAAGAAGAGGATCGGGAGATCCTCATAAGTAAAATGGCGGCAAACGAAAAGAAGAGGATATCAAGACCCTTATAAATAAAATGGAGGCCGGGTACATTCAGCCTCTACCAACCCCGTAAGTCACGCGATCAATATAGCGGTGAAGGAAAAGAATAGGATCGCGAGACCCTCCATAGTAACATATCTATTTATCTCTGTTTGTTTATGTTTTAGGGATTATACAAGTTCAAAGTCCCTTGTTTACATTCATCGAAGGGATTGATAGATAAAAGTCTGTGATAGATAGATAAAAGTGTTTATATTTTAGGTTTAACCAGTTCAAATTATTCACATGGTTTACACTAAAACATTAAAAACAGAGGGAATAAGGTTCAAAGTCGAAATTATTAAAAGATAAGAGAGATTAAAACGTCCTACTTAGTAACAGATCTATTTATCTCTAAGTTTGTTTAAGCCGAGAATCTCAATAAAATGGTAACGAACGAAAAGAAAAGGACCCCGAAAAACTTGAAAACAAAAATGGCGGCTAACGAAAAGAAGAAGATCCCAAGACCCTGATAATAAAATGGTCGTGAGGAAAATAGAAAATGGTGCACTCAGGCTCCACCAAACCCGTAAGTTTCTAAAACAATATAAAAGCAAAATGGCGGCCGTGTACACTATGACACTTCTAAAACCCTCAATCTCTCAAGTTGCAAGAAAAACCAAAATGGCGTACGGAGGTTATAATATAAGAAGTGGTTACCTAGCCCTTCGATGGGTGGTGGGGGTAAACAAAATAAAAATAAAATGACGTCCGGGCACACTCAACCCCAGGAGGCGGTCACGTGACTTAAAAGAGGGCGTGGCCTAATGATCATGCGAGTGATTATGACGAACTAAATTTGAATTTTAATCCCCCCAGGGGTCACGTGACCAAATACTAGCCTCCGATTGGCTGCCTAATGATCACTTGACCGACCACGTGAGTGATAAAGGTAGGGTCGAGGCTAGGGTCCAAAGTTAAAAAACGATCCTCCTACTGTGCCAGAATTGGCTTTTTATATCTGCTCGTGACAACCAATCAGCTACTACATTTTCTTTTCCTGGTTTATATACGATTTCCACATTGTATTGTCCGAGAAACTCCTTCCAACGCGTAATCCTGGCTGAAGATTCTTTCAACTTTCCCACCCATTGCAAGGCCCTGTGGTCAGTGTGTACTCTAAACCTTCTTCCAAACACTAAAGTTGTCAGCAGCCCACACTGTTCCCAAGTAGGGATGGGATATGGATATCGATATTATCGAAATATCGATAGTTTGTCTCCGATATCCGATATTTTGATATCCAGTAACCGATAATATCGGAATATCGATGTTTTCCTTCGATAATATCGGTTTCTTAAAAAAAAAAAAAAAAAAAAAAGGTTTGCACCTTAAAAAATAGGGATAAATACAAGAAATATTGTATAGACATATGATATATAAAATAAGTAAGTAAATTTTGCTAAAGGAAATATTAATAATAGTATTTCAATATTTGACATTTTTATAATTATTGACTTCTAACATTAGCAATAATATTCCAATATTATATTATCAAAAGATCGATAGATTGTTTCAACAATTTAAAATCCATTCGATCTTTGACAATGTTATTAATATCTATATCGATAATTGAAACAATATTATAGTATTATTTTATTGATATTTTGATTAAAAATACTAGACAAATTTCAAGTGAAATATCCATATTTGGTTTCAATAATTTAATATTCATTTCGGTATTTAACATTGTTGATAATACCGATATCAATATTTCGATATTTTTTAAATAGAAATATCGATATTTGGTTTAATAACATTACGAAAATTTTATAAAAAGCATTCAAATAGTTTTTGGATATTTTAAATTGATTAATTCATGTTCCTTTCCATATTTTACATTGTCATTAATACCGATATCGAAGATTAGAAACGATATTTTACTTTATAGAAATATCGATATTTTATGAAACAAAACTATAACATTTTATGAACAGCTAAAATAAGGTATTTCGATATTTTATTTGTATAATTTCATATTTATTTCGATATTTATCATTGTTGAAAATATCGATATCGATATTTCGTTTTGAAAATTTCAAATTTATTTCGGTATTTAACATTGTTGATAATATCGATATCGATATTTCGATATCTTTTTAATAGAAATATCGATATTTGGTTTAATAAGATTAAGAAAATTTTATAAAAAGCATTAAAATATTTTTCGATATTTTAAATTGATTAATTCAAGTTTTTTTTCGATAATTTACATTGTTATTAATATCAATATAAAATATTAGAATCGATATTTCGATATATTTTCATATAAATATCGATGTTTGGTTTAAAAAGATTAAGAAAATTTTATAAGTAGCTTAAAAATAGTTTTTCGATATTTTAAATTGATTAATTCATGTTCCTTTCGATATTTTACATAGTAATTACTATTTCTAATATTAATATTAATATAAGTCGCGTGACCGCCTCCTGGGGTTGAGTGTGCCCGGACGTCATTTTATTTTTATTTTGTTTACCCCCACCACCCATCGAAGGGCTAGGTAACCACTTCTTATATTATAACCTCCGTACGCCATTTTGGTTTTTCTTGCAACTTGAGAGATTGAGGGTTTTAGAAGTGTCATAGTGTACACGGCCGCCATTTTGCTTTTATATTGTTTTAGAAACTTACGGGTTTGGTGGAGCCTGAGTGCACCATTTTCTATTTTCCTCACGACCATTTTATTATCAGGGTCTTGGGATTTATGATCAATAATTATTACAATTAAAACATTGCTTAGTAAAAACATTACTTAAGATTGTCTATTACAGAGTGTTATACATTGTAATCCAACTAATTCCAGGTTTGTGCCAGAAGTGAATAGGTTTTGAAATGGATGTAGGTTTTCATTGGTTTTTCAACATGTAACCTTTTTTTCCTAGTAGGTAGTCTGTCTGCTATTTCTTTTTTGTATTTTGCCTGTTTCTATTTAGTGTTATTAATTGTGTCTTATCTATTTATTAGGTTTGAGTAACATGAACTAAAATTTTGTACATCTGATTTTTTTTATTGACATCTCGATTCTTATACAGTGAAGTCTCAGTTATACGAATATGAGGGTGTACCAAAAATTCTTCGTATAAGTGAATAATTCGTGTAAGTGAATACGCAATACATATCATGTACGTATATTTTTGAGAATTCTTTTCTCGTAATTAGTAGGTACATATACGTATGTTGTATGCAGTTGAAAGAAAAACAAAGTAAAGAGAAAAAAAAATTATTTATTACATAAAAATTTAATTTATCTTTAATCCGAATTATTTAATTTTTGACAAAAAAATTGTGTCATGTTTGTTTGTTTCATGTTGCTTTTGGCTGAATACATCAATACATAAATACAGCAATACGATAATCAGACTAATTTGGACATATGGAATTGAGCTCTGAGGCTCTACCACCATCAAATTCCTCCTGCATCCAATGCTTACAATCCAAAATCCTATGTAAAATCCTTGATGCTCCTTATTACGTTAAATGTTAAATAAACTTATCCACAACGACCTTAACATCCCATTCGTTGCAGATTTGACCCAAAACAGATATGCATCTTTTCATTCCAAACTCCTTACCCATCCTAACCCATTAATTCTTAATCTCTCATCCTTGACAATCCTCCATAATCCTCGAAGATGACTGAAAAGAAGATGGCCACAGGACCTTCTAATTTAAATTAATGCTTGGAACAGCCGCCATTTTCAAACTCCCCTGAACTGGATTGGCAGACTCATCAATTTTGGCTCCTAACTATAAGTAGTTTACATTAATGAATTTCGAAAATAGGGGTGAGATAATTGCCTTTTTTTCCCGACAGGCTCTTGTACTATACCTAGTTCGTTTTCAACAAATTTGTTGATGATATAATTACTGCGATTCCAACTAAGAACAATAAAAAATATATAGTTTTATGGGAATTTGACAACGCTTCCAAAGTAAATTTTACTATAGAATTTGAAGTATAAAACTAAATACCATTTTTAGATGTACTTTTAATTAGAAAATCGAATGGGGAAATTGAAACAAAATGGTGGCAAAAATCTATTCACTTTAGAAGATATATATATTATACCTGCTAATGTCCAAAAAGATGTAACATCAACACAGCTAAAAATTTAATAAACCTGGCGAAAAAATTAACATTCCCTAAATACCTAAAAACTGCAGAAAATAAAGTAGTAGTCTATCAAATGGGTACCCACATAAACTAGTCTGTCAATTACTAAAGCAAATACAAACATTGACACAACCACAACCCCAAAAAACCAACAGCAAAAGATACTACATAATTCCTTATATACCAACATTTTCAGAGAGAATATAAAAAAAACTCTAAACAATAACATAAACAAACATGATTACGCAATTACATACAAAAACACAGCCACTTTATCTAAACTTTTCTCCAATACAAAAGACAAAGGCAAAATAGAAGTACAATCTAATATTGTATACGAATTCCCTGTGAAGGGAACTGCGGGAAATCCTGTTTTGGAACATCAGACCAGTATTTCAAAAGAAAAGTATATCAACACAAATATAGTCTATAACAAACAATCCCAATAAACCTGACCTAACTGTTCTCACTACATATTTTAGACAAAATGGTCATCAATTCAAATTTGAGGCACCAAAAATCATATATTGGAAAAAACAACTTTATGTGAAATTAAAAAAAAAAAGATTACTATAGAAAAATACAGTGAAGTCTCACTTATATGAAACTCACTTGTACGAAACATTCAGTTATGCGAAGAATTTCTCAATTCTCTGCAAAAACCCCTGAATTATGTGTATGTAATTATCCATTTATACGAAACTTAGTTATACGAAACATTCAGTTATGCGAAGGAAAGTTTGGACCCGCTTTATGTACATATTAGTAAATTTTATTCAGTTCTATGAATTTTTGTTTCTACCATGTATCCATATACATGCAGCAAGTTCTTCTAGAACCACTTTATTTGGGTTGTTCACTTTTAAGGCAGAATTCGTGGTTTTTTGACGTTGCATATTTTTTTATATTATACAACCTTTATAGCTAGCAGGATGACCTTCTTTCCCACAAAGTACGCATTTAGCTGAAGTCTCTCAAGACTTCTGACAGGTGTCGGATGGATGTGTGCCAGCACATTTGACACATCTGGCTTAATGGTGGCAGTAGGCTTTTGTGCATTGGACAATTTCAGCCCTGAGTCAGGGTTCCTCAAAACGTACAAAAGAGTATAACAGCCTCGAAATTTTAAAAATTTCAGCATTATGTGAAGCCGGTTCCAAACCAATGGAAAACAGGGGAAGGCGATATTTTTCCATTGGATGTACCCACATTAGAAATAAGGCGAACCTTGTGACCCAATTCCTCTAAATCACTCTTAATGGCTGTAGATGGGGTAAGAAATTCAACTTTAAAAACTCAAAAAAATGCAATTATTTCAAACCTCTCTTGCAGAGTTGCATTCAGATAAGGAGTCTGATGAGTCTTAAGAGGATATCAGAAAACTACCTGCATCAGCTTAATTTTTAGTTAAACAAGAAGAATAAAACAAGATAGCAACGACTTTTATATATTTACAAACTTTAAAAGAGTATTGATATATTTCATTGTTATTTTTTGTCAATTTTTTTTCTGTTTATTTGTTTCAAATAATTATAATTTCATAAGTATATTTATCTAATAACGTGAACAAATATTTTTAAAAAAATTGTGAAATAGGCTAGAAATATCTTACCAGATATAATACAAATTTTGAAAGTTGAATTTTGTATTTCATCTGTACAAGCTAGGAAGACAGGTTTCTTCTGTGTCAGTACCGACTCAAGTAAAGAAATTTCAGTTGGATAAAAAATTCAATAAATAAAAAAGAAGATATAAATATCTAACCGAAAAAATTCGAATTTCGAGTTTCCCAAGTTCAATAATTACAATAAAAAAATATAAAAATCGAGCTATCAATAAAATATTGGATGTACAAAATTTTAATTCATGTTACGCTAACCTAATAAATACATAAGACCCAATTAATAACAATAAATAAAAACAGACAAAATACTAAATAGAAATAACAGATGGACTACCTGCTAGGAAAAAAGAAAACAGTTACCTGTTGGAAAAATCAAAGCAAACCAACCTCCATTCAAAAACCTATTTCTTCACTTCTGGCACAAACCTGGAGTTAGTGATATCACTATTTACTTGTAGTTTTAGAGTAATTAGTTGAAGAAAGTATTTGTTCTAAAAAAGTGTTGTTTTTTTCATTATAGAGCATGACTCAAACAATGAAGTTGCGAAACGTTGCCAAAATAAAGTTGTAATATTGACTGATCCTCAAGACCTACAAAATAAATATACATAGTATATATACATCAGGATTTAGCTGAAAAATCAAAGCAAATTTATCGATTGGAGAACTCCCATTTTCCTGTGTAGTGTCTCTTGTAATGGCTTTATCCGGAAAGAAATGCTAGATTCTATGCAGCATGAGAAAACACTAGAAAGAAATACTTTGATACCTCTGGCATAGTAGAAAATTTAACAATATGAAATTAACTGAGCTAGACACTCACTTGCTTGAGTCTTGGTTGGTGGATGCTTCCAACATTATCTATAAAAGTGCATTATTCCTAATAAAAATAATGAAAACAATTTTTAAAAAAACTTTAACTCACCCTCTCTACCATAAAGTCCACTGAATCAATAATCCTTTTATCATGATGTGCATTAGTAAAATTGACCATGATCATTTTTTTTAAAACTAAAGATGGGAGCATCCAAAACCTGAAAATTAAATATATATAAAATACTATTATTTGTTTATGAACATATTATATAAAAAATGTTTATGTGAATGAAGCTATATTAATATAAATAAGAATAATCAATGAAGATTGAGAGAATTAATATAATCTATTTTATATAAATAGAATCTAATTAATATATATCAATTCTAAAGTTATCTAAGCAGAAAATGTATACAAAATTGGAAATGAAAGCCAGTGGAGTCTGAAAAAGTGGAAAATACAAGAATATTGTTTATTATATAAGTAAGAGAAGCATGAATGCTACCAGCAGCACTGTGTGACAGGGATCCACACCTTTGGGGTAGCACACAACTAACCATATCTCGGTTCAGTTATCATTAAGAACCTGAATAAAAAGAACAAATAAGAACAAGAATTTTGGCTGAAATAGAAATAAAAAGCATATTTTGTAATTTCTGAAGTGAATGAATTCATTTATGGAAATGAATAGCTTCATCAGAAGTAAAATATACCACAAACAAGGCCTTACAAGATGCTGGTTTGGTCTGTTGTGATGTACACTATGTTTAATCTGGAACATTAAACAAGAGTGTCTGATTTATCAGTTACTATATAGATCTTAAATCAAAGTAAAAATTCTCAGGTATATCATAGAGTAAGATCAGTAAAACAGTGGAGAAGAATAAATGTGAAGTTGTAAGAAATCTGTGGAAATTTAAGTATCTTATGTATTTTATAAGTTGTAATAGGGTGGACGCCTGCTTGGAGTGGAAGAAGGGAGGGTTGCAAGCAGGGTATACAAGAATAGACCTGGCAAAGGAAATCCTAGAGGAAGATTCAAACGTAGATGGAGAGACAGTCTCCTAGCCAATTTCAGAAAATTAATAATAAACTCCGGACTAAAATAAGAACCCCAGGATCAGCGATATAATAATCATCCAAGTACATTGAAGTAATGAATCTTTCCCCTCCTACTGGCACAATTTTTGTCTTATAATTAAAAGAAACAAATATTTAAATGTTCATAAGCATTTTTGACAAACTAATAAAAAATTTTGTTTAGAATTTGTATGAATTGTTTCAGACTTTAAAAACTAAAATAATGCTATATATTTGCCAAAATGTTCAGTAATTTTTTTTAAATTATTAACTACAATAAATACCAACCTAGAGGTTTAATTAAAATAATTCTGATTAAATTGAAAAAGCAATAAATAAAATTATGAAGATTATAATAAGGAATTAATAAATATAATTATCAAAATAAAAGAAAAATAATAACTAAAATCCACAAAATTCATTTATTTTTAGTAACTCCTGTGAAATAGAGATTAAATTAAGTAAAGATCAAATTAACAATACAACAACAAAAATTAACTAATAACTTACTTAAATTATCAAAATATAAGAAAAATATAGATTTTAAAATGTTAAAAAACAAACAAAGTTAAAAAAAATATAGGCTACAGTTTTGCTACATTCAAACATTTTTACTGAAATCCCGAAAACAAATTTTGATAAATAACCAACTTGAGGATTTATATGATCATTGATCAATTAATCCTGATAAATGGTGAGCATTGATGTAAGGAATATCTCCCCCCTCCCTGCCCCCAACCATGAAGTAGAAAATCTTTCCCCTCTTCCCACAGGCATAATCTATAGGGAAACAGCATGAATTACTCTCCTGATAAATGACGTAAGTCTCTTCTAATTTTACCAAAACAATTAATAATCATTAAATGAATCATAAAATGCATCAACACTACTTACAATGACGATGTTTCATTGTAACTAAACACAGATGTATCACAGAATGTATTACAAAGGATAAGTGAAGCCACTCTTGGACAATGAGATGTATGCTCAGCAAATTTCTGTGCCAAGAAACCTCCTTTAAAAAAAAAAAAACTTAAGTGTTAGTTTACTTAACTGATTTAATAAAACAATTTTTATTAAAATACAAGTTACAGACAAAAAAATAGATTAGTCATTTATATATACATACCCAAGAATTGAAAATAACTACTAATTTTTATTTCAAAAGAGTTCCTATAACAAATAAGTTTTTATTATATAAAATAAAAATAAAAATTTCATCAAACTTTTTATATTTCAATTATCTTTTAATGTTTATCTGTCAAACCTTAAAATATAAGTTTTAAAACTTTTTTCTAATCAGTTTTTAAAAACTAAGTTTTAATAAAAAATTGAAATATAAAAATTTCTATGAAATAAATGAGCCTTAAGCCACAGAAGCTTCACAGCCCCGACAGATACTGACAGCTATCACATCAGACCTGATAGTACTACTGAACTGCAACAACAGCAAATGCTATCCTGATGGCAATTGTCATACAGTTTATACCTTGGCAGTTGCTGTTGGGGCTGTAATGTGTCACTGAGCAAGCAGGCTTTAATTAATTAACACTTTAAGGCAGGCTTTATTTAATTAACACTAGATTGTCTCTTGTAACATGTACTATCCATCTATCACCTATAACCAGTACAACAGTACTTTCGTGTAAATGGTTTCCATTTCTTTCATTAAACCATCCATATGGCTGTAAGAAGCACTAAAGCCAATTTATATAGAATTATAGTAAAAGATAAATCACAGAATTAATAAGAGGAATAATAATCTAATAATCCAAAATATAAAACACACTTTAGAAGAATAATTAATGTAAATTACACATCATTAACATTCACTCTCAATAAAATGTAAGCAATCAGTTTAACCTACAGACAAGTTCCAAAACTATACCTGCCAATCAAACATACACATTATTGTACATTCAACTTTATGTATACTCCCTCTCCCTGAAATTACTATTTCAATAAAATAAAAGACAATTCACTATTTAATCAATAATAAAATATTTTCTTCCTCTTTCCAAAGTACACTTCAAACTTCATAGGTGAAATTTAACTCAAAATCATTAAGAATTAGCTCTCATTTTATCCATCTTCCTTCTGTTCAATTCACTTCTACCTTTTATGTAAATCTCATCTTAAAAGTCAGATTTCTTAATATTTTCTATTTTTTTTTTCAATTAGTTTCTTTAAAGAAAAATTATTCTGATTATGAATAGCTATGTGACCAATAGATGATTTTTTCTAGAAAAGTAAATATTTTAGTTCAGCAGAAAAATGGATGGTTCTGTAGTAATTTTTTTTTTGGACATATTCTTGAGCTATACTTGGTCAAGTAAGCATTTCTACCATTATAAGTTTACATCTTATCCTGTTAACCATTATCTCATTAAGACTAATTTATTGTGATCAATCTATTGAGGAGGACAGGAACTTCATCACAATGTTCATCTTGTCTAAATACCTCTTCAGCTCTCCTGCAGTTAAGCCAGAATACTTATCAAGTTTTTGGTAATTGAAACACTAAGTTCTAAAATATTCTTATTAAGGAAGTACCTCAAACTTATTGAATGGCAGCTTAAAATGCTGCCATCTAGTGGCCTACAAATGAAGTAGCAAGCAGTACCCCTTGAGAGAGTGAACAGGTACAACATATGAGGGATAACTAACCCATTGATGAACCCACAGGCTACCTAGACAACTACATTTTGCTGGTAGTCAAGTATCACTCAGGATGAGTGTATAGTTAATTCAAACCGGCCAGGCAAGGAATAGAGATGGGATGAGAAAACTAAAAACAAAACAAGAGCTAATCTTCAAGATCTACAGAAGCTCCATATCAGTAGCCAACCATCAAGTAAATGGTCATGTCATTCAATTATGTATTTAACAATCAAAATTCAACTAACACAACTAATACTAATTTGTAACCACCTTTGGTTGAACATATCAAGTGTAATAATTATGCAATAATAGAGGCATTTCACAATTTGGCCATGTTTCATCCATTCAAATCCATCAAATAAAGTCCACTTCATTATAATACAGAACCAGTATTTTTTATAAAAAATCAATCACTGCAGATTTTGATTCATCTCAAACTACGGTGATTGAACACTTGTAGTACAAATCCAGATGTATTGAGAGAAGTAATTTACCAACATCTGCATGAATCTCTTAGGTGGTCTGTTATTTCTAAAATTACCAACCGAATCAACATTGCCTCAAAACTAGTCTTGACATTTTTCTCATAACATTTCTACAGATATGCTCTTACAAACAAAGACATAATCAATACAAAACTAAAATAAAGATTTTAAGTGAAATTAAATAGATGTTTTTTAATATACGTTACCTAAAGAAGCGCCGAATAAATGAACTTTATCCAACTCCAGGTAATCAATTAACTTAACAAAACCAGCACACCAGTCACTAACTGACCAGTAAATTGGATGTTCAGCCTATGTAAAAAAAAATCACTGTTAGATAAGATAACTAACCAATTTAAAACTCATGGTTAAAATCTAGTAATAGATAAATACTGGAAGCAACTCACTGATATTACTCGTATCCCTTTAGCACTTAATCCTAACATCTGTTTGAAAAAAATTTCAGCAGTTCCACATACAGGAGGTAAGCAAATCAATGGGGTTCTAATTGTTTTCGGACCGGTATCATATATTCTCCATCCCTACAAATAAAATAATATTTCAAAACTTGCAATGGAAATAATTAACAATTCTATGTTTATAAAAGCTTAAATATTTAAATACAGGGGCTACCACTACTTCACGTGGCCAGGGAGTAGTGAGGACTAAGTTAACAGATGTCCACAGGGACTTTGTGTTAGGCTCACAATAATGAATATAGATATTTAAGGTACATGAATGAGGGTGATTGCATTTGTGGATAGTGGTATGCAGAGATCATGTTACAAAAAGAATGGGTACTATCTCAAACACGCAATTAAAAATGAACAAGATGAATGGTTATTCTTCAAATATCAAAGATATGTAAATGATTTAGACCCTAAGGACCAAACTCTATAGAAGGCTGTGGGGCGTCTAGTAGATAAATATGAGAAAATTCCCAGTCTGGAAGGAAACAGTGGATTCATCACTAACAATGCAGAAAAAGCTGAAGTATTAGCTGATTATTTCTATAAAAATGTTCTCCAGCATAGAATAAGAAAGAGATACACATTTAGTAAATTACAACATCAACAAGCATCTAAATCTGCCCCTGGTAACAATGTAGCTACCACTTACATTTACCACTCCAAAGGAAATTCTAAAACTGATTAGGAAGCTTTAAGTAAAATAAAGTCCTGGTCTTGACTTCATACCAGTCATAGCTATAAAAAAAGTTACCCAGGAAAGCTGAAGTTATCACTATGTCAATTTTTAATAGCTGCCTGCATACTGGATACTTTCCTGACACATGGAAGGAAGCTGAACTCATAGTAATTAACAAGCCTTGTAAAAATGTTTAAAAAGTCAGCAGCTATAATCCCAGAAGTTTATTACCCATTAATAAACTTCAAACTTCCTGAAGAAAAGTAAACTAAAAATTAAAGAGACTCGACTCATCTAAAAATATACAATATATCTATGGAGGTCAAGAAAAAATAGGTATGTCGAATTGTTATATTGTCGAAAATTGAGTAAACAGTGTGTAAACCAACCTAGGGATATCTTTTAAGTTAAGTTAAATTGATAAGTCCAGTTACTTTCCCTTGAGACTTTTTATTCAATGGAAAGCACCTAGACTTAACTAGTTTAACACAATTTATCTTAACATCTAGACATCTTAAGGAATATTTAATTAAAAATACTGAATACAAAAATTATTATAATAAAATAGATATTACCAACCAATAAAAAATAGTAATTATTGGAGAAGTTTGTCGGGGGGTGCAGTCTCCTCTCAATGATCTCAACTCTGTTATTCCCCATTTTCCTAATGACATTATTTTTATCAAAAAGTATGTTGACAACCTCCTTTTAAACCTGAATCCTAATAAAATTACTGATATCCTATTCACCTTTAACTCCAGCCATCCTCACTTATGTTTTACTGTAGAATCAGAAATAAAAAATTCTCTACCATTTCTTAACCTCATCATCAGAAACCCAAACAACACCATATTCACAGAATGGTACACAAAACCAGCTTACTCAGGAAGACTTTTAAATTATCATTACTAACATCCTTACCATCAAAAACTTAATGTAACTAAAAATGTTTTGAATTAATTAAAAAAAAACTTAACGTAACTAAAATATTTGAATATCTGTTTAACCTATCGCTTTGAACAGCCCTAATGAAGCCCAGCAAAGTGGGGTGAAACGTCAGACATTATATAGTTATAAACTATTTGTTCTTTTTTTACCGCAACCCTGACCATCTTCTTATATATAACTTAAAATCTTATTCATCATTGTTTTTCTCTCTCAGATTCGCATTTATTTCCATGAACCAACTAACTCCATATTAAACAAATTCTCTTGAACAATAACTTCCCTCCCAAAATCATTGACAAACTTATTTACAATTATAAAAACCGAACCCCCTCTACACCAAATTCTCCACAATCTCTTTCCATCCATAAATACTTACGTTCCTCCATCCCCAACCTTCGCCTTCAAAGTTCATTACAAACTTTCTTTTATCTACTCCCATCTTAAATATCCTATTCCTCCTCAATACCATTCTCATGTTGTATTCTCATATCCCTTATTCCACTCCTAGAGAGAGAAATACTTTATTCATCCATGCTGCCCAAATACATTGGGTTGTTACATTACACAGCATACTAATCAATCCATGATTGGACATATATTTACATGATATAATAAAAAAGAAAGAAAACAATTGTTTTTTTCCCCCACAGATTCCTTTTACAATCAATTACAGTCTACACACTAAATACAAATATTTCAGTTCATTCTTTTATTCTTTCCCTTTCTTGTCCCTCCCATTTCACCATTTCACAATTTTTATTTCATTTGATCGACAAATTCAGTCTCCCGAATTCCCCCTCTCAGATCCTCTCCATTTTTGAACAAATTCACTATAAGACAGCAATATGAGATCAGACCAGAGAAATAATAGTCACAGCAGTAGAGCAGTTTGCAGTAAAACAAACAAATAAATACATTTTACCAAAACAAAACTAAGACATAGATTTAAAGGAAAATATCATAAAAAGTTGGTTAAAAGAAATACTTGACTGGATAAATAAGTTTAAAAAAAGAAATAAATAAAAATAATAATGATAATAAAATAATTTAATGAATAAATAAGTTAAAACACAAATTGACTGGTCCACATACTAAAATAAATAAATAAAACAATGAATAATCACAGAGCTAATTTCTATGCAGGTTATGATGTATGATCCCCTGGGAGTCCAAAATAATATTTTCCACCAAGATCACAATATCCCCGATGCCAACATCTAGGCCTTCTAAGAAGCTCCTTGTTCTATCTGGTATTGTTCCACGAGATCCAAACCAGAGGCTTCTCACAGTGAACTCTCTCTCTCCAAAGGTCTCGCAGAATTTTCCCCTAAGGAAAGGGATCCATTTTTCATATATTTTATTTTTTCCCTTTCCACTCCACCTTCCTGTTCGAGGTCATTACTCTTAAATCTTACCGTTGGATCCAAGACCAGAGCCTTGCCTCCGATTTTTGTAAATGCGACAATATCAGCATATCTTACGTATCCGTCGGTGTCAACGCAATAAACCTCCTCAAAGCAAGTGAAGTCTTTGCTTTCAAGGAATTTCATCAATTCTTCTTTGACCCTCTTGTGCCGGCGTGTTAAAAGGAGGGAGTTGGGGCATTTTTTTTCAGTTTCAGACTCTCTGCCGCATTTGTGACAGAGGGACCCAACTCCTTACTCTCCACTGGCTCCTGGGACTCCACGCAGGGGTGCATAGTTGATATTTAGTTTCAGGGCATTCGCCCATTCTGACCCTGAGAGTACCTGCTTCTCACATATACATATCTATCAGGTTTCGGGGTCTCTTTGAAATGGTGAACACCAGTACCCTGCCACATGCAATTGGCCCATTCTCCGAAATCACGCAACGACTGCCGTAGAGCTTTCACACTTTGGTAGCCCTGATCCACCCCCAGTCTATCGGCACATGCTGTAATTTCAGCTTCGTAATTGAATGTAGGCTGGAATAGGGCATCTGGAACATTGGACAATGAACTAATGCTGCAGTGGAGCTTCCCATTGACAGCAGATCAGACCCAGTCCTCGATACCTCCTGGTATCGCTGAGGAGGTGTTAGCAGGGAGCCCGATGATGGCCTTGATACTCCTGTGGACATTGGAGGGCATTGATACCAATCTTTGTAAGGGGAGCAGTCTGGAGAAGGTAAACAAGGCCCGAGAACAAGTATTGGTTGACAATGTTGATCTTTTGTTCAGGTTTGAGCAGGCATGAGCTCACCAATTTATCAAGTTTATTAGTTAGCTTTGCCACCACCTCTTCTCCAAATACTAGCTCTCCCGAGAATGTACATCCAAGATATTTGATGGTATCCTCGGCTTTTGCCGTTTGGATGACTTTGTATTCTGTAGGGAGAGCTTTGTTGACTGCAGCTCTCCTTTGTCCATTATAATACCCACACTTTTCTTTGCATTTATTGCCAAACCAATCTCCGCGAGCAGCCTCTGGCCTCTATTCATTATTCTTTCCACAGAACCCCCGTCGTGCGCCATTACAGCCTGATCGTCCACGAACCCATTGAGGACCACACTCTCTTGGTCACTTTTCAAGCTTATTAGCAAACTCCTGATCACAGAGCTCACATTACAAATGATCAATGGCTAGGTTGAACAGCACACATCTCTTGCCTCCAGCGAATTCACTATGTGTCCATGACCAATGTTGTCAAAAGCACCAACCACGTCCAGAAAAACCACCGTACAATCTTTTTTCCTATTATTAGTATCTTTTATGATCGCGTCGATGATTCTGGCACTTAAATGTATTCCTGGCAGACCTTTGATGAAGCCCCTTTGACTTATGCTGAAGGTGACTTGCTTTCTCAATTCAGAATCCAGAACCTTTTTCATGATTCGGCGCACAATCGAGAATATTGTTATTGGCCTCCAGGAGGAAATACTTTTTGGGTCTCCTTTTCCCTTGTAGACCAATATTGGCGCCCTTGGCATAGAGGTTCTGATACATACCCCATCTTCAGCATGATTTCTGCAATATATTGTAATATGCTCTTTTTTAGTAAATAGTATATTTTGATGTATAAATGGTTTT
>NW_027110124.1:0-3456 GCF_000696795.3 Halyomorpha halys | reverse complement strand
TCATGAATTTCTGTCCAGCAAGAGTAGGAAGCCATATTGGACGCTAAGACAAGAACAATAAGAAAAAAGAATGCACCAAGGAATCATCAAAGGAAGATCGTGAGCTTGTTTAGTTTTTGCTATACATAAAAATAGATTCATGTATAAAGAGTTATTAAGTTGATTAATTGTAATTATTGTAAATGCCTGTTCTGATTGTCTAGCAACCACACGCCCTGAGATTAAGAGTCTTGTTATATAATAAAATTAATTATTATCCATTTGATATTAATGTTCTTAAATTAGAACCCAAGTATCTCTTATATTTGAAGAACGTTATAAAACGAGCAAAGAATCTTTTTATTTTTATATTTTTAATATTTTAAAATTATTACAATATATAATGATGTGTTCTACCTCGAAGTATTTAATTGTGTAGACCAACACACCATCCAGGCCTGGCGATGAGCATAACGTCGACTTAATAGCCCTCTTCAGCACCCGACTATCTATGGACATCAAATTTGGCATCGGGCGTATTTCTCATAATCCGCATGTTGCTTGGGAGCATCAGCGTGTATAATGCTCTGTACCACTTTATTTCTGTCCATTTTATTATTACAATCAATACAATTATTTGTATTGAGCTAACTCATAGTGGTACCGTTCCAGCCGACAGTTTCTGTCTGCCTTATTAGCTCTATGCGGATTCACACCTTCCCCGCACCCTTGTCGTCCATTTCGTTTTTTTTTTTTTCCTCATTTTATAGAATTTGATGGCAGAGTGCTGTGGGCCAGGCAGTTTGGCTTTAATACTTTAAAGGAAATTCAAGAAATCGCCTACTGCCTTGTTGACATCTGCAGAGATAAAATTTTTAACTTTCATAATATTCTGCAAGAGAGCCAACCATTTACTTATTTCTACTTTGATATGGTCTATATCCCCCTCTCTGACCTCATTATCTCTTACAATGCTTAGTAAGCCCCAAGATTTTTTGTTGTTTGCCTCCCTGGGATGCTTCTTCACTAAATGGGTTCCAAGACCTTATCACCCTTAGAAGTCCGCCCACAGACTGGACAGACTTCATCAATTGTCTGTGGATGAGGATCTGGTTTGTCCTGTTCTTTTTCCATCTCCTCATTTGTCTGCGGTATTGTAGGAAATCTTGGGTAGATATCACTAATTGACAATGTCTTGCCCAATACTACCCCTTTCTCATTCTGCCACTCAACCTTAACGCACTTTTTTTCGTCATCTCCAGTGGGATCCATAGACATCACGGAGACCACCACTGCTTCCTGAACAGGGCCTCCCGCTCTTGGAACCCATACAGTTTGTCCTAATTCGATTCTCTCAGGCTTCTGCTGGTCTGAACTCATATTTCCTATATTCATCAATAATTTACCAACAGATACCGAAACCTTTTCACCTGCATGGAGATTTCATTAGGAATCAATATAAAAAAATATTTAACAGGTTTATAAATATAAATGTAATAAGTAAATTGTAATAATTAAACTTTAAAATTGTTTAAAAATTAAATAAATAAATATGTGCATATAAATATAGAATTATAGTTCATATGATTAAAACTATAAATAAATAATAAAGAAACAAATGAGACAATATTTTAAGATTATCACTATGAGAGTCAGTAAGTTAAAATAAACACACAAGCATTAAAAATACACAAAAATGATAAAAACATCAAGCGAGTTAAAAATGTATAAATAGGTTAAAAGTTGATTAAAAAATAATGTTAGTCTCTAGGTTAAAATATATATACAAACATTTAAGATATAAATATGATTAAAAAAACTCGTCAAAACCTGTATAAAAAAGTTAATAATTGGTTATTTTATGTGAGTCATTAGGTAATAAGTCAAATTACAAAAAGAAAAAAATATATAACTAAACAAATAAATAATAATATATTGTAATATTCAAAAATTAATTAAAGTAAATAAAAGGAATTTTGATAGTTTTAACTTAATTCTCATATCTAAAAGATAGCTTGGGTTCAAATGAAAAGTTTCAATATTTAACAGATAGGAGAATTTTATTTAAATTTTATAATATAATAGGCTCTTAATCTCAGGACGGGTTTCTAGGCAATCAGAAACAGACACTTTACTACTAATAACACTTAAACTTAATTAATATTTCTTTTACAAATTTATTCAATTTTAGGTATGTTCTACCTGAAATTGGTTAGTTTTGTTCAAACTAACCAATTTCACAGAATCTTCTTTTGATGATTTTCTTTCTCTTCTTATTCAACAAACCAACATTACCTGTAAACAATCTTTCAGCAAACAAACACTAACGAAACAAAACCTAGGTCCTCTAAAAGTGTTTTACTCACAATCCACCGAAGTGTGTTGTTTGGCGATCCAAACAAAGATTCCTTTTTTCTTTGTGGTTGACTCTCCGATGTCTCTTTTTCAAGATGTCCAGCCTTGAGCTGGACAAGAGATGATGAGGACCTCCTTATCCAGGAAACATCATTCCCCACCCGCGCCTAAGCAACGAATGATCAAAAAACAAGTTTTCTTCCTTCTCTAGATGTTTGTTATCAACATCGATTGTAGCACTACGATTTTGAGTTTTTTTCTTATAATTTACTTTATGAATAATTTTCTTTAATACTTGTTCTTAATTTCTCTTTTTTCTTAAATTTACTATAACTACAATTATGATGGGAAGTTAAAATAAAGTTTTTAAAATATTGTGCTCAACATGGCCACAATTCAACAAACTTTTGGCAGGACTCATGCCGCCATCTTGGGTTTGCACGATATCTTTTGTGACTGCATATTTTACAGATAAAAATTGGTTAGTTTGCTTTTAAGCTTAATACTACAAATAAACATACTGAAATGAAACATAACATAAAACAAACCAAAAATTGTTTATAGGTAAAAAATATCTATTTACTCATAATAGAGGATATTACAATATATAGATACAACAGTTAGAAAAACAAATTTAATAAAAGAAGAAATCCAAATGATTACTTCTATATATCTGACCACTGCTATGAATAGTGAATGTTAGTCTGTCCATTCTAGCAAACTGACGTCCTCACTGCAAAAAAAAAAACGAAATCTCGAAAGAAAATCCAAAAGAAGAAAAAAAAATCAACAAATTCACCAGAGCTATAAATCAATTTCTTTCCCCCAAACAACCATGGTACAATTGACTATTTAATATCTTCCAGCCATAAATTCAATATTAATATTAATATGCAGAACAATCAGTCATCACAATTTGATACAAAGTTACAGAAAAATCCCTTTTCATGAATAATAAATATATATATATATTGTAATATGCTCTTTTTGAGTAGATAATATATTTTTGATGTATAAAGGGTTTTGATATGTTTTATTTTATGTATAAATTTAATATTGTTATTTGTTATTTTAAATTATAAAGCAAGCTAACCAGTTTTCTTTGTCTAAAAGAAATACGTT
>NW_027110123.1:2938-3637 GCF_000696795.3 Halyomorpha halys | reverse complement strand
TTTTTATTTATTTTTTTCTTGAAGCCGAGGGAGTGTTTTTCTCAATCAAGTCAGTGCACTTAAAAAAATAATACAAAAAGTTTCTGTAAGTTGTTTTAGATCCTGACTTAACCAATGATGTTTGTTTATATAACATGGTCAGAATAATATTTGTTTTATGACACTGGATATTATGTTATATGTTGGGTTTTATTTTTATAATTTTTAATAAGGATAACATTTTTGTAAGAATTTCAAACATGCTTATTGTTGAACGCTGATTATGGTCTAAAAGTTAAGATTGACCACTACTAAATAAATCTTTTCTTGTTTAAATAAAATAATTTGTATCCAAGTTATAGTCTCGAAAAACTCATTATTACTTCTTCAAATTTCCAAAGTTTCAGCCAACCTGTGTAATAAGAGAGTGATAATATTGTAAAGTCAATCTGTGATTAAGTTTTAAAATTTAATAGAAAAATGACCAAATAGGGTGATTTGACTAAAATAGTCTGCTAAGTTTTTAAATAATTAGATGTGTACAGCAAATTTATATTTAATATTGTCCTTGAGCATAGCCAGGTTGGCCGAAACATTGGACGTTTAAAGAAATAATAAAAGTTGTTTTGAAACTTAACTTAGACACAAATAATTTTATTTAAACCATAAAACCAGTCTCAAAAATTGAAAAGATCATATGTAAATGTTTTATTTTAAAAT
>NW_027110123.1:0-1332 GCF_000696795.3 Halyomorpha halys | reverse complement strand
ATTTACAAATTTTCTTTCCATAAACTGATTTACTACGGTGACTATTATGTCTTTGGTTTGACTATGCATTGCTGTTTGATGATAAATTTATTTAATTTGTTTAACAGATCGAATGTGGATAGCGAATCACTGGAAAGAGGAGGTCTGAGAAGGTATGATAAGGAGAATGAAATTGTCAAGTTAATGAAATAAAATTGTTAAATGTAATGAAATTGATAAAAAAATAATAGTAAATAAATAAATCAATTTGTATTTAGTATTGTATTTAATATTTGTAGATGAGTATTGATTGTAAAGGAAAAAGGAAGGGGAAAAAATATTTTCATATCATGTGAATATATGTATTGTATATATGTCCGATCATGGATTAATTGGTATGCTGCTTATTGTAGCAACCTAATGTAATTGGGTGGCATGAATAAATAAAGAATTTTTCTCTCTTCTCTCTATTTCCTTAATAATAGGGTGTATACATTTTTCTGAACCTAGGTTTACACTTCTAATTATCTACAGAATCAGTTGTCATTTATTTTAAAAATAAATGATACATATTGTTACATTTTTATTTAACTCTGTTGAATTTATTGTTTTATTCAATATTGATAATATATTTTTTTAATAATTTAAATTTAACATTAATTGTCTGTTTAACTTTTTTAGGTCATTAATTTTATTATACCTATTACTAATGTGACACATTAAAAGATCTTTAATTTTCCTTTTGCGGACATGTGAATATATGTATTGTATATATGTCCGATCATGGATTGATTGGTATGCTGTTTAATTTTTATAATAATTAAGTTAATTTTTCCTATTATAATTTATCACAGTGAATCACACTATTTTATAATAGTGAAAATTAACTGTGATTAAAAGTTTTAATTTTTAATTTAATATGAAGAATTGACAAAATAGGGTAATTGTGGAATGGAATTAATGACCTGGGCAGAATAGTTTGCATAAAGATTTTTAAATTTGATGTGGTTCTAAAATTTTATTTAAGATTTTCAACCATGAGGATGGTTGAATTAGCTGAAATGTCGGACGTACGAAGAAATATAAATTGTTTCGAGACTAAAATTGGATAAAATTAATTTTATTTAAACAATAATAACCAGTGTAAGATTATAATTAAAAAATTATATTAATAACCTTATTATTTCAAGTCTTGTTAATACAATGTTTTTAGATATCTTCTTATTTGTTATATATTAAATTTTATTTATTTAAAAAACTGACAGAAATATGATTATTGAGACTATTATACCTAAGACTAAATAAGGAGAACAGTTTAATTATGAAATGTGAGGATACAATTATATTAAGAGT
>NW_027110122.1:397398-415282 GCF_000696795.3 Halyomorpha halys | reverse complement strand
AGATACCGTTCCTTCCATAATAAACTTCTCAACCACCCAAATCCACTTGTTTCTAACCTGGCTTCTCCTTCATTACCTAATAATCTTCCTAGGCGTCTGAAAAGAAGTTGGCCTCGAGATCTTCTCCTCTAGATATGTTATTGGAGTTCTATCAGTGGGTAGATTCTCCACATGTTTGTATCACGTCACTATGTCACCTACAGCAAATTTACTTGTTGCATATATGTGTATACAGTTGTAAATAACAATAAATAAATTATTAAAAAAAACAAAAAAACATTGGATAGTCCAATTTCCGGAGTTCCCTTCTTTGAAGCTCGGAAATAATTTCTTTTTTTTTTTTTTAAAAAAGGTCTCATATCAACCACCAAATAAAGGGAATCCCTTTTGACAGTGGTTAAGTTAACCAACTACTCTGGCGTAGTTATTCATTTATTTGTTTTAAAATTCATTTTTTTATGTTTCACTAATATATTTTCATATACTAAAAGTTATTTCATATTTACGCACAATTTAATTTAATTTATAATTACATTGGTATTTAGATAATTACACAAATGTATAAAATTCTTAATTACCTCAACATATACCTGGGCACCGAGTGTGTGGCACACTTTTTAGCTTCACTTTCTCGTTGAGAATGAATAAGGAAGGGATTTCTCTGGCTAAAACCGATGAGCGATTAATGATGTAAATGTTGAATAAACAGTCGGTTATATTTCGATTAATTGTCTCGCTAGAGCGCGATCTTAAATTTAATATAATTTTCATTATCTTAACATACAAGGTTACCGTATAATGTTGGTAATAAAAAAACTTTAATGAATCGATACGGCAGAGAGTGATCTTAAAATCGATATCATTTTTATTTTCTACACATCCAAAATCGGATGAAGGAACGTGTGGAGGTGAATATATATAATTTTTCCGGGCACCAATTTAAGACATGGTGAATGCCTGAAGGGGATATGTTGATTTTGAGGTTAGTAGTACATATCTCAAAAACGCCATCTAGAGACGGCTAAATGCTACCTATAAGATGTTAGCTTGAAGAAGTTTGTCGGGGGGTGCGGTCAGCAAAGAACAACATAAATACCAATTTATTTTGGCATAAAATAAATAAATATGGTTTTGTTTATTTATGTTGTTCTTTGCTGACCGCACCCCCCGACAAACTTCTTCAAGCATTAATCTACGGTCAACTATCTACACCTCTATAAGATGTTAGATTTTTGTAGACCAGAAGATTCTATTGTAAGGTCGCTCCAACCCTAATAAATTAGAAACCGAAAAATAAAATAGTCCATACTTAAACTTTTTAAAAATAATTGAACACTGTTATTTCTGAACCCTGCTCATAAGAGTTATATACATTTGAACAGATTTCAATTTTAGGTAATAGTAATCGTAATTACAATTACTAAGGGTCAAGAAGTAATTGTAATTGAGAATCACGATTACTTTCATAGGAACTAAACAGGGTTGGCAATACATTGAAGTTGAATTTATACATTTATATTGTTTATTTTTAATACTCAAATTTTTAGTTATTGTTTGAATAAAATTTTATTCTTGTCTGTTCTCAGATGTTAGCGGGAATAGCAACTTATCTGGTTGTGATGTTTCAGTTCGTTTAAGCACCAAGCAGAGATCTCACCAATTCTGTAAATAGCTACAAGAAATTCAGCCTCACCTTTTGCACTTTCTCTTCTATACTCTAGAAAATAGAAATAATGTTCAATTTAATGTTTGAATTAAATTCAACAGATTTCGTTGCTAAATATAAGTTAAATATTGTAATGATATTAAAATTTTCTGAAACAAATATTATTTAGTTTGTCTAGATGACTTAAATAAATATAGTATCTACAAGGAAAATACAATTGATAAAATATTGGAAGAAGGTTATAACCATTATCTCTTTGCTTCTTGCGCAGGACTTTCCAACAATATCCTTAACAATAGCCCCATCTCATTTCTTAAATCAGTCAAAAACCTTGAAGTACATTTAACCAAAAATCCCTAACCATAGCAACCCTTAAATTAACCCTAAAAGCATTGAAGGATTCCAGATATGAACAGGTCCTCGGCATGCGATAACAGTGCTTTAAGAACAATGGAGGGCCGGTTCTTATCAGGAATCTATCAATGCTTTTAGGGTGGCTGTATCCACAGCTATGCCATCAATCTCTCCTTCAAAGTCTACTATCCTAGAAGAAGTAGGCCCTGAGTGGCTCATCATCATAGAATTACCAAGGGACTTCTATTTTGTCCTCAATAAGGTCCAGCTTCGTGGGATCCGAGCGATCCTCGGTGGCTATGACTGTTTCCATTTTCTCAAGGTGATGAGCATATCTGCGGGAACCTTACCTACGACCAACCTGTAACTGCTTTACTCCAAGAAATTGTGACGGCCGATGATCGCCCAACACTGCTGCTCCAACAGCTTCGTGATTCTAGAGTGGTCTGAGTGTCCTAAATTTATTTAATTATATTTTATTAATCATTAGTTCATTATTTTTGGGTCAACTGTCTCGCGGAGGCACCTTCAGGGATTAAATAAGAGTTCCAACAGATCAACCAACTTCATCCACAGGCCAAGTATTCATTACACCTCTAATACTCATAGCAGAAGGTAATAATTCAATTGAATAAGAATTTCACACAAAGTGCTACTTAATATTTACCCTTTTGTAACTTTGGTTCCGAGTGATGGAAAAAAAAGTGATTGGTCGAGGGGCAAAGGAGGAGCTTGAAGTTTAAGTAATCTGGATATTTCCCAGAGCTCATATATTTTACACTAAGGTATTCTTGTAAGTTTGGTTTACAAACTATTAGTACAAGAGCCCAAGAGGAGAAAATAGTCAGATATTTTACCTCAATTTTTGATTACTTTAATGAAAACTATCTATAATCGACTTAATAAAGAGAACACCGTTTACAGTCAGGGTTTCAACTTTGCTGGTCAGATTAAACATATAATTATTTACTTTGCAAGAGACTGTAATTCCATCATTTTATCATTGGGACTTGCCTCCCCTAAACTTCGTCTTTCACTTTCAAGGCTACAAAAATAACAATCCGACATATCGGTCTAAACATGAGTTTCTTAGACGGCAAGACAAATTCAATTCATATTATACTGACGGCTACAAGAATTACTTAGGTGTTTGGGCCTCGATTGCGTGCTATGATCACCAGTACCTATCCTCTTTGTCGCCGTTATGTAGGAGCTATACAGCTGAAATGCTTGCAAGCAATAAAAGCTTAAATGTTTTTCATCCTACAAAACAAAAACTGGTCATCTGTACAGACTCAATGTCAGTCCTCCTTAGCTTAAAAAATATTTTTCCAATAAACCCTCTAAACTAAAACATATATTATTCATTACAGTCCGCCGCCAGAAACGGTATTTCAGTGTTTTTCGCCTAGGTCCCTAGGGCAGCAAAGGTCGCGATTTCTCGCGGCCATTCTGACACTAAATCTTCCGATGAAAAATGAAATATCATCTAGTTGGCAAGCCATGTGGAATAAAAGCCCGCCAAGCAAATTAAAAACTGTTAAAAAAATGATTAAACCATGAATCACATCAAACCATTCCAACCGCAGGGAGGAGGAAGTAGCTATTGCCAGATTGAGAACAGGTCATACAAGTTTAACTCATACATATCCGAATAGTAAGCAGCCACCGCCAAAATGTCAATACAGCAACAGTGTAGTTATGATCAGTCACATATTTGAGGAATGTCATTCCTATTCCGCGAACTTGAGTAGATTGGGAGTAGGACCGAGTGTATCGGATGCTCTGAATGATGACCAGAAGAACGTGGAAATGGGTTTGGTTTTCTTAAAAAGGAATACAAGTATTTGGTTTTCTATTTGAATAATATTTAAACCAGAAAATGTTTTATACGTACTAAAAAATTCCAAAAGAATTAATTATTTAAATTGTTTTCGTAACTCTTTAAAGAGAAAAATAAAGTGAAATAGAATTATAAATATAAATGAAATAGAATTATAAAGCGCGAAACATGGGCGTTGATGACCTCAGGGTTTTAGGCTCTAAGTCCTAGACAACAATAACAACAAGGTCGCGATTTCTGAAAGGATCCATATGGCGGAGTGCCTGTCGATGATTTCATTGCCCTCATTAAGTAGAGGATTAAATTCGAATGGAGATATACGTGGGAAAATATTTTTGATAGCAAATTAAGGGGAATCAGAAGTGACGTACCTCGTTGGAAATCATCAACTAGAGATATAAGTTTTCTCAGTCCTCTCTGCGCTAAGAGGAGGTGGAAATTTCCTAATACCGGTCCATTTTAGACGACTTTATTTCATTTCATTGATTTTAACACTAATTAAATTTCTTTTCTTTATATTTTTTTTATTCTTATTTTTGGGGCTCACGGAAAATAACAGGTTTTCCAGCTTCTGCGCTGCGACTATCCCGTATGTTATCCAACTTAGTACACTGGCTTCTAACATAAGTAAGTTAAAATAAATTATTTAAAAAAAGTAATACTAAAGGAACTAAATTGATCGACCCTTTCTTGGTATTATCGTGGACACAGAAAAATAATGGTTGCAGAAAAAAAGAATAAATAAATAAAGGAGGCCTCACATTAGAGATTACCGTCGTATTTCTTCATAGGTTCCATTTCCTGAGTAGATTTCATATTGATAGTAAAGGATAAGTACTATCGGGGCTTCCATTATTGTGTCTCGTGAGAACTATACAATTTGTTCAGATCGATTCTTACTGCACCAGAAGTGTCCTTCCATTTCATTTGTTGAGCCACCATGAGCACGCACTCTAGAACGAGTCAATTTCAAAGGCTTCTTGGTCGCATATCTTTGATAAAGTATACTGAGCTGGTGTTCTTGCTTTCGTCGGTGGTCGGTATTTCCCCTCTGGTTTTCGTCAATGGGAAGCCAAGAATGTTGTGCAGTCTTTTGATTTACACAATCTTCTTTAACTCCACAGTACTTTCCTTTAACGTCAGTGACTATTTTCGTAAATTTCCGGAGTTCCCCACTGAATTCCACAGAAACATAATGAGAACTACTTATTTATTTGTTTTATTGCAACCAATAGTTTATTTCTCTACAAGTATTCTCAACTTCCGAAAATTGAGGAATAGTAAAAATTGCCTTAGATCAGTTGAATCATTATTGCGGAATCCTGGGATCTGTGATTGCACAGAACATCTCTCTCTAAAGAGAATGCAACATTTACTGCTGTTATTGGTCATGTGTGTTGCATTATGTGTCCCTTATATTGGTTTCAAGGATAAACTCAGTCTGCTTGGATATGTATATTATATGTTGGGATCTGGACAGTATTCAGCTCTCGGGCAGGAGTTCTGTAGTCCCCTCCGGCGGATCGTACGCTGCCTACGTCGCATGAAAGGACGCACTGATCAAACTGGTCAGGCACAGCGATTAGTTTTACTTTCCAAAGCCCATCACCAACTTTGTTCTTCAATCGAAGAATTCTCTTCTTGCTATGGTTTCCAAATTCTGAATATCGTAATTATTCAATTTATGAGTTTCTTGGTCATATTTTTTTTTTGTATTATGGAGACATCTCTTCTTATATCACCAGATAATTTTTTTTTTGTTATTTTTTGTATTTCCACCAATAATTACCTTTGTTATGGTTCTCGATTGTAGTGCGAAAATTTCTGAAAAGGTTTGTGTGATTTTACCTCCTCAGAACCAAGTTACTATTTTATATAAAAATACTAAAATCAAAAATTACGAAATGTATATTATATACACAAGTATCAAAAGAAAAAAATTGGACAACCATTTTAAGTAACATATGATTTTTTTAAACTATGTATTTGTTCCAGTCAAAGGAGGTCAATCTTCTTCTGTATGATCTAATGATAAAGGATAAAAGCAATGAACTTCTTAATAACGTAAGTATTTCCCGAAGGATATAGTTTGTACATTTCTTACAAAATGGAGAATCAATAAAGGGCTAGAATTAAACAGTAGCCGGTAATCTCTCGGCGGTCCTCTGTTAATCCTTTGCTTGTTAGTTCTAAGTTTCAAATTCTTTTAGGGAGTTTAGAGAAAACTCGGAGTTATGAGATATTAAATTTATGTTAATTTGTACTACTTTCACTCACCAAGCTAAAACTCCATCCTCAATTGCCCCTCCGTCATTGTTTTGTGAAACTGCTCATAGATTTCGATTGATACAACACATACTTCTACCTTGATACAACGCTATAAACTTCCCATTCACTACAAAAAATTATTACACTACGACAATCAGACCAATTTGGATATATGGAATTGAGCATTGGGGCTCTACCAAACCATCAAATTCCGAAATAAAAATGGAGGGAAATATTAATAATCATACTACGGTGCAGGAGCACGGATCGTCGGGGTCGTCATCATACGTCCGCAGTGTTGCAATGGCGGGAGACTTAGCCATTGTAGCATCTAATGCTACAAGAATTACTGGAAAAAGTGAGACTAACGAATGAAAAATGGTGGCAGGAAATGTTAGGCTGTTTTCAGGAAGTGGCAGTGAAGCCGACAAAGATACAGGACCTGATAGTCGAGAAGGGAAAATGAACCCCAAAGAGAAAAAGAGAAAGAAGAGAGAGAGGGAGGAGGAGGAGTCCTCTCTTAAGCCTAACCCAGAAATTGAAAGATCCGTCCAGAGGGCAGAAGTAATTCAAGGACGGGTTAAAAGCTATTAGGCGAGAAAAAAGGTATCTCAAGAGTTCCAGAAATACCTAAATGGCCAGCTGGTAGAATTAGCCAATATAATAGTAGTAATGGAACCCCAATGGGAAATTATCTCGGAAATAGTGACTGAAATGGTAAAAGAAGCCATGTATACCGATGATCTTGGTATTACAAGATCATTGGTAAAAAGGTCTCTCAGATTGTGGCTCCAATAGTAGCAGAGGCTATAGGGGACGCCATAGGAGCGGTCTATGACCAGAAGAAAAAAAAGGGTTTCTGGCATAATAAAAGACCTGCAAGGGAAAGGAACGTACGGCCGAATGTAGGGCTACAGGAAGAGAAAAGGGGAACGAGGACCGAAGAGCAGTGCAGGAACCGAAGACGACGGAAGCTGGGCCTTCAGTGCTAACTCCGCTGAAGGAGAGGAGTAAATATGTAAATATGGGCACGGAACCGGCCCCAATGCCCCAAAGGTCCAGCCAGACACCGTTCTGTAGGGGAAGGAACCTTAAATCGGATACCTCTACAGACGGTGAGGAAGAGGAAAGCGGAGGCTGGAAAAAAGCCGTGCGAAGAAAGAGGAGGTAGAAGAAAACCCCACCCCAGGAAGTGCCTCCGGAAGAAGAGCCCAAGGAGAGGAAAAAACTAATTTTTGCTGGCGTCCTTGCGAGCGTTCCGGCCATTCCGCTTAAACCCCCGGCGACGGCGAAATATGTCACACTCAAGGGAAGCGCAGCGGCATGGACTGCAAAATATATATACAAGGAACTCCTGTCCCAAGAAGAATTGATGAGCATTGGGGACATAAAATTGATAAAAGTCCCCCAAAAGGGCAGTTTTCTGGTCAGGACAGAAGGCGCTGACAAGGCACAAAAGCTCCTCACCTGGGATAAGTTGAGGGAAAAAGGATTACAGGTGAGCCTTACTTTGGGATGCAGGCCTCGCCAGGAAGTGAAAGGAGTCCCCAACTTTTGTGACGGGAGTATCCTGGAGAAATATCTTTGGGACAAAATTCCTATAGGGAGGTATTAATTCCAAAGGAAGATAAAGACAGGAGGGATAACTCTCCATTCCCGCAAGGGGTGGGCTCACAACTACGTGGGTTTTTGAGGTGCACCAAGCTATGAGACTCGCCCTGATGACGCTGTCCAGGAGGGACGTCAGCGGAGGATGGTGACCCTGACCATCAGAGATTACCTGGACCCCTTGCTCTGCCTTCGGTGCCAAGAATACGGATACCCTGCCAAAGCCTGTATAAAGGAGGGGGCGTGCAGGTGGTGCCCAGGGACTGGGGACAAAGTTAAGGAGTATCCTGAAAAGAAGAAGGGTGAACCCTCGTG
Organism: Halyomorpha halys; assembly: GCF_000696795.3. Classification (NCBI taxonomy): domain Eukaryota; kingdom Metazoa; phylum Arthropoda; class Insecta; order Hemiptera; family Pentatomidae; genus Halyomorpha; species Halyomorpha halys. The sequence continues at coordinate 407,228 of NW_027110122.1, read as the reverse complement.
TTGTAGAAATTGCAAGGCGAGTGGCAGAGCAGAGAAAGATCTCCGACATTGTACGGGCAGCGGGGAATGCCAGGTACATCTGGAGATGATGGTCAGGCAGGTGAAGAAGACCCGGTATGTGTAGGCTGCATATCCTACAGGTCAATATGGGCCGGAGACGAGTGGTCGTGAATTGAGAACTCTCGCCCGAAGTGCTGACATCTTGGCGATTCAGGAGCCTTGTTGTTGAAAGAATGTGGTCACAGGTTTTGGAACTATTTCGAGGGTGGTTGGTCTAGGCAGTGGCGAGAGGAGGCCTAGAGCAGCGATTGTTGTCGTCAACCCTCCCCTCGACGTAATGGAACTAAAGCTATTCACCACAGCAGATCAGGCGGCATGTTATGTCAGATGGGGAAGAGTTGCCTTCGCTCTGGTTTCAGCATATATCCTGCCACGACTGGCGAATGTAAATATCAATGTAGAGGATAATATAGCTGCTGTGGAGGCTGTCGCGCTAAAGTATAAAAGCGTGATAGTCTTTTCCGACACCAATTCATGGAGCACGGCCTGGGGTTCTGTTTGCACAGACGCTACAGTGAGGTTGGTAGAAGAATGCGTGGCGAGGTGTCAGCTGGTTATTATGAACGAGCCTTCTGGTCCCACATTTGTTGGAGCGCGTGGCCAGAGTTGGATAGATGTTACACTTGCCACGGCTATGGGAGCCTAGCGAATTGTAGACTGGACCCTACACCATACGGTCCAGACACGAGCTCCGACCACCGGGTCATAGCCTTCAGTGTGGTGGAGGAGGAAGGCGGTGCCCCAGAAGTAGAAAAGGGCTTTGTGACCCGATCGGCGAACTGGAGAGCGTTTAGAGCGTTCCAGTGAATTGGAGGGAATACTAGCTGGCAGAGAATGGGAGGAGATGACCCCGATAGTTGAGGAGCCCGAGATTGACCACAGTGTGGTAATGCGTACGGGTAACGCCATCACTGAAGCGCCGAGTATTACCCTCCAACTCCGAAGGGCAAGAGTACATCCGGTCCCATGGTGTACGCCGGCTCTAAGGCAGTTAAAAAAGGAATACTAAAGGGCCAGGCGTAGGTACCAGGAGTGCTGAAATGACGAAAGGAGGCCTGCACTTAGAGAAAAATCTAAGCATAGGTATAGGGTAAACCGAAACGAAGTGCGTTGCCAGAAAAATAAGTCCTGGGACGAATTTATTGCAGAGGAATCAGAAAAGAATCCCCGGGGAATCCCGTACAGAGTGCAACTGGGAAAGGTTAAGCCGTTACAAGTGATGGCGGCTATTAGAGTCAGAGGTGCCCAGGCAACCACCTTGGAGGAGGCTGCTAAGATGTATATAGATTAAACATACCCAAGGGATGATCCGTCCCAGGATAGTTCAATGGTTAGACGCACCACGTTATACCCATCAGCTATGACCACCATGGGATATGTGGGACCTTCCTCTTGCCGTGGATAGACAAAGGGTTGGAAGGGCTCCAGGACTAGATAGCATAGATGCTCCTGCAATGCAATCCAGTCCTCAAGAACAGTGCCCCTTATATCGAGGAAGAGTTGTTGGATGTATTCAACGAGTGTATGGATAAGGGGTACTTTCCAAACAAGTGGAGGATTGCAGACTTGAGACTGCTCTACAAGGGAGGTGATAAGGATAAAGAAACGCGTAAATCCTATCGACCAATATGCCTCCTTCCCGTAGCTAGTAAGTTCCTGGAGCACATGATGGTGCACAGCCTTAGACCAATCCTAACAGCTGCAAGTCATCCACGGCAGTTCAGCTCGACCCATGGCAGGGGAACTACGGATGCGCTCTGAGAGTGCGTAGGGGCGTGGAGGAGAGGACGGAGAAATATGTCTTATTAATCATGTTTCACATCTCTTCTGCCTGCGACAGCGTTTGGTGGCCCCGTGTACTCCACCGGTTGCAAGAGCTCGACACACCTAGTAATCTATACTTCCTCGTAGGTAGTTACCTCAATAACAGGAGTGTCAGGATCAGGGGTAACTACTACGTGGCCCAGAGAAAAATCGAAAGAGGATGTCCACAGGGTTCGGTCCTAGGACCAGCTCTGTAGAAGCTGAAGAGTTGCTGGGGGAACTAGAGGACAAGGGGTTCCTTGCCAGTCATCGTGGCCAAGAACAGTAGATCCAGACCAAAGACAGAAGCGGAGAGATGTGCCAGTCTCGTAGGAGAGTCGTGGGTGAAGAAGAAGTTGAGTATGGCAGCAGCCAATTCTCAGACCATAGTCATAAGAGGCTCCACAGACCGGGATCATCCTATCATCCTGGATATCCAAGGAGAGAGGGTCAGAGCGGGTGAGGAGGTGACATATCTTGGTGTGAGGATAAGAAGAAGATTCGATGCCACTCACCACCAGGTGAGGTGTATCTAAAGGACAGGGTGACACTGTCACTCAATGGATTAAGTAGGATAGGGGGTGCATTTTGGCGCCTCAGGTACCCTGCAACGATGACCAAATATAAAGGGGTGATCTTGGGTATTCTGAGGTACGTATCCCCTGCGTGGAGCCGAAACCTCACGCAGACACAGAAGAGAAGACTGGCCACCATACAGAGTTTGGCTCTGCTGAGGGTCACGAAGACATACAGAACGGTGTCACATGAGGCGGTGGAGGTGCTGGCCGCAGCGATGCCCCTGGACCTCATCCTCAGGGAGGATGTCCTTAAATATAAAGTAAAGAGGTAGGGACTAGAAGGGCTACTGGAGGAGCTCCGAGAGAGGATCGGAAAGACTCCAAACTTATGGAAGAAAATGCTGCGGGAGGACTCAATACAGGAGTGGTATGGACGGTGGGTAGCTAGCCAGATGGCGCTACTTTGAGAAAATTCTTCTTAGAAAGGACGGTAGCTTTCTAGATTGAAGGCTAAATGGGTGATCCCAGGCTATTGGTTCTCAGAGATCCTAACAGGAAACGGGGGGTTTCGGGGAAAGCTGCAAAGCTGTGGAAAGAACATCGACCCCCGGTGCCCCACGTGCGGAGTTCCTGAAACAGCAGAACACGTAATAGTAGATTGCTCCGCCATGGATGGACACGGAGCCAGGCTGTCGAGAAAAACCGGGATTTTCGCCCTCGCCGAGACGTACTTCCCCTGTTTGATTGAAGAAGAGAATTATCCCTTCTTCAGGGAGTTCATTTACGGGTGGAAGGAGGTGGTGGGCCCAACTCATTTCACAATGGGAAGGACTTGACCGTCCAACATCGGCGAGCCACCAGAAGAGAAGGAAGTTGACCTAGACTGAGACCAGGAGGGCTGGACCAGTAACTGCAGGAGGCACCCAGATGGATACGCACCAGAAGGACCTACCGAGCTGATGGAGTGGACAAGGTGCAGCTCCATCAGTAAGGTGTTAATCCTAGTGCTGGGCTGCACCACAGTAAAAAAATTAATAAATGAATAAATAAAAAAGGAAAAAATAAAGAATTTATGATCTTTTGGAGCAGTGGCATGCGCTATCCCCAGCGCACTACCCTACCCGACCTTAACATCCCATTCGTTGCAGATTTAGATATGCGTCTTTTCATTCCAACCTCCTTACCCATCCTAACCCATTAATTCTTAATCTCTCATCCTTAACAATCCCTGATAATCCTTCGAGGCGTCTGAAAAGAAGATGGCTACGGGACATTCTAATTTAAATTAATTCTTGGACTACCTCCAATGGGTGGTTCCTTCCCAAGATTTTCAAGTGCAAATGAAACATACAACATATTTACTTATTGAATTTATTATTTGTACAGTTGTAAATCACATTAAATAAATAAATAAAAAAAACAAAAAAAAAACATTAAATGTGTGTTTTAGTTTCTTCCATTACTAAGATTATACTAATTATTCTACGTCTAGAAAATTAATTAATCATGGAAGCTTTAGAAATTAATTAAACTTTGCCAGACTTAACTTCATCTTCCTCACATTTATATCCAGGAGAGGCTCCTGCTCCACATCTCGATGAAGAGGGAGGTCGTCCTCACAGTCTGTGGTCTCTTCAACCTGGACTACACCTTACTGTACACGGTAAGCTTTAGAATGTTGGAATATTTTATATTTTGTTTCATGCAGAGGGTGTTCGGGAGGATGATTGTCGAGATATGATCTTAAAAACATTTGCTGTCATTTAAGCTCTGCCAAACTATTTCGATGAAGATAAGACTCTACATTGACATGACGTTTTACTTACAGTAGGTCGATTATATCAATAAAGCTGCCGTAACATCCCAGGCATTTAACCACTTTAAATATGTAATTTCAGTTTCGTAGGACTTTTCTGTTTCGTGTAGGTCTTTTCATATACTCACACCATTTTGCAAAACTTGGTTATTGGCTTCGTTTGGGGATGTCGAAAAATGTATTTCCGTTGAAATCTGGAATTTGAAATTTTGGATGATCACAATGCATTCCCTCAATATATATTCCATTTAGAGATAAGCGAAAGTAAATACGGACTCCCATATGCAAGAAATCCGAAAAGTTAATATATAGTCCGTACTTGGACTTTTTCAAAATAAAAGATCACTGTTATTTCCGAGCCCTGCATTGCCGAAGAAATGCAATCACATAAATTGAATCCATATATGATTTAAATTGGAGATGACTGCAATTACTGTGGATAAATACTTAATTATAATTGAGAGCATCAATTACAATAATTTTATATTTACATTTACAGTTATTGATTGAATACAACTTTATTCTGGTTTGTTCGCAGATGGTAGCGGGAATCGCAACTTATGTGGTAGTGATGTTCCAGTTCCTTTAGACACCAAGCAAAGATCTCACCAACAAATAGCTACAAGAGATCCAGCCTCACCTCTTGCACTTAGTAATCACTGCTCTTGAAAATAGAATTTGAAATGAAAATAGCTTATTTAATGTTATATATTGTAATAACAGCCAGGTCTTCGATAGTTGCATTAGCCCAGCGGTCACTGACTATAGCTCAGGAGAGGAAATTAAAGGTATGACAAAATAATATTGGAAGAAGCATTGTGAATGTGAAGAAAAGAGATAAAATAAATGCTTGGATCCAGAAAGAAATAGGAGTCACTAACACACTGAAGATGACAAGATTGAGCAAATGGAAATGGGCAGGGCATATCCTTCGGTGCGAAGATGATAGATGGTCAAAAATTTCCACAGAATGGACTCCATACGACCTTCAAAGAAGAAGAGGACGTCAAAGAAAAGATAGAGCGATATATTCAAGAGAATGGCAGGACCCTTCTGGTGGAGAGCTGCTAGGGACAGGGATTCATGTTGATGAAGGAGAAATGGAAAGAACTCGCCTCCTAAAAGGGCTGGTCACCCCGGGAAGTGTAGCTATTACTCCCGAAATAGTACAAAAACTGGGAAGAAAATTTATAAAAGTTAATGTTTTGTCAACTATTGTATATATAAATTTATTTATTTTGTCTTATCTCTCTATCTTCTTTAAATGTTTATTCTGGAAGATTGTTGATTGACCGTGTGTATAGATACTATTTTTATAGTATTTTTTTATACAATTTTTATTTAGAAAAATAGTATACCCATTTACTATTTGAGTTTTTTTGTTTACCGCACCCAGACCATAAAAGGCTATTTCATTTCATTGTAATAACATTAAAAATTTTTGAAATAAATATAATTTTTGGATTTCTTAAATAAACAAAAGAACTGTAAATAGGTTTGCGTTGAAGTCGATATTTATTACTGTTCAGAAATATTCAATTTGCTATGAAAAGGGACTGGAAATTTCTGTTTTATCCTGCAATGTTATAATGCACTATTCAAGATGATGCTAAAAATTATATATGAGTAATAAAATGTGTGTAAAATTACTTAAAATGTATTTTGTGCGTTTATAATTATTTATGTATATTGTTGTGAAATTAGGAATGGAGCTTCAAAACCAGCTCCATATTTTCTGAAATTCCTTTTTTTTCCATTTTCCGTATGTCCTCGACACACCACATCATACTGCCTAGCGGTAAGGGGCAGACTCAGCTCCTTCCTTGAGAAAATCGCGCTCAAAGCGATGCCTTTGTTGCAAAACCAGCTCCATCCAGGCTCCATTTTGTTCAGGAAAGGCTTCACCGCCGCGGCGCAGGTTTTATTGTTTCCATGCCAGTTTGTTTTAGTCTTCCTTTTTATATTTTCACCTTTTCCAATAAAAAAGTACCCAGATTTGGAAATGGTGTTGAAGTTCGGAGTGAGGTCAACTATCTCAACTATATAGGAGCATTTGAGCCAATTACAAAGAAAAATAGGAAAATTTCACACGTCACCGGATTCGATACCAGTAGAAGTTCCTCTTGCGCCAGCAAAATTGTCAGATGTCAACAATCTTTTAATGAAACATTTTGGTCCCGATTAGAAAAGTATGGATTCCTTTGAGTATTATAAAAATGTGGTTGGTAGGGATTAGAGCGAGCTTGATGAAGATAAGAATAAAATATACGTCAATAAAAACGAGAATGCAAACGCATTTATAAGAGAACCTGAACAATAATTATTTCTTCATTTTTTTAAATTAATTTTATAATGCATTCAAATTCAATTTTTTAACTGTTGTCTTGAACTGACTTTGTTTTATCTACATTTATTGTATGTATTCCTGAGTAGACCCTAATTGAGCGTAAAGGGCTAAGAAATGTCTAGGCTTTCATTATTGTGTCGCAGGAGAAGTATAGAATTTATTCCGATCGATTATTGTGTCGCAGGAGAAGTATAGAATTCGTTCCGATCGATTAATGTGTCGCAGGAGAAGTATAGAATTTGATCCGATCGATTATTGTGTCGCAGGAGAAGTATAGAATTCGTTCCGATCGATTAAGAAGTATAGAATTTGTTCCGATCGATTATTGTGTCGCAGGAGAAGCATAGAATTTGTTCAGATCGATTATTGTGTCGCAGGAGAAGTATAGAATTTGTTCAGATCGATTCTTGCCATGTGTCCTTCCGTTTTATTAGTTGAGCCACCATGAGCGCACCCTCTAGATCTAGTCTATATCAAAGGAAAAGTAAACTGAGATGGTGTTGCTTTCAGCGGTGGTCGGAATTTCCCTATTCGTTTTGGTCAATGGGAAGCTGAGAATTTTGTGTAGCCTTTTAGTTTACTCAATATTCTTTAAATAAATTAAAGTACTTTACTCTTCACAGTACCTCCATAGTATTTTACTTTAACATCAACGATTATTTTAGTAACTTTCTTAATTTCTTCATTAAATTCCACAGAAAACATATTCCTGGCTTTTTATTTATTTTGTTTCTTACAACCAATAGTTTATTTCTGTTTCCACGGCTCCTGAAAATTGAACGACATTAGACATTGCCTTAGATCAGTTGATTCATTATTGCAGAATGCTGAGAGCTGTGATAGAACAAAACATGTCTCTCTTTGAAGAATACTGTATTTACTCCCGGTATTTGCAATGTGTATTGGGCTATTTACCAGAAATATTCCTATCTCGGCTAGACTCAGCCTGCTTAAATATGTAACCTATATGTTGGCATTCGGGCAGTTTTCAGTTCTAGGGCAGGGGTCCTGCAGTTCTTATCAAACTGGTCAGGCAGAGCGATTAGTTTTACTTTCCAAAGCCCATCACCTGACTTACTCTACAATCATAGAATTCTCTTCTTGTTAGGGTTTCCAAATTCTTTATATTGTAATTATTCAATTTCTGAGGCTCATTTTGTTATTTTTTAATTTTTTATGGAACCATGCCAGGTTATATAATTGGTTATTGTTATTTGTAATGTTGCTAGTATTGACTACGATGACGTGATCAATTGTAGTGCAAAAATTTTCTAATAGGTTTGAATGATTAAACATAAAAATAACCATATTGATATTTTATAAAATAAATAATTGCCGAAATTAAAAAAAAAATGATTAAAAAAATTAAGTAGTATCCAAGTTAAGTCTCAAAATACACTTTAATAACATTATATTTTATTTTAATAATAAAAGAAATAAGAATTTTGACCAAAATACATATTGAAAGAAATCAATTATAAGCCTGATTACAATATTTTTAACATTCCTTACAAAAAATATTGTGTTGATAATGTATTAATGGTTAAGTTAATGTGTAAGTAAAAGTTTTACCAACTTATGAAATATTGAAAAAAAAAAAGTAATTAGACAAAAACTAATGTAAGCCCATTAATAAATTAACATGGATACCTATTGGTTTATTCATTCATAGGGTTATTTCATTGAAAAAATGACCTGGGCAGAATAGCTTACAACATTTTTTTAAATAATTGGATTTGATAAATTTAAAATTAATACTTAAGATATGCTAAATAATTAGTAGTTCATTTTTTAAAATTTATTTTAAAATAATTTTTTTAAATTGTTTATTTAAATTAATATAGTAATTTAATAATTTGAAAAACGGTAGCAGTGTAGTAGCACTTTCTACCAAGCCAAAGGTGTAAGTTCGATCCCTGGTTTTAACCGGGATTTTTTCAAGCACATAATTATACATGATACTTACTCACCGCCTCCCCTCGGGCATTTGTGAGGTTCTGACTTGTTATTTATTTATTTTTTACTGCTCCCGAACAATCTTCCTTATATATATGGTATTTATGTTAAAAGAAACCAACTAATAATATCAAACTTTTAAGAAGCTGTGATGTGGCGTTAATCGCTAACTAAGCTCTTTTCAATAAGCTGAGTAATTTTTATGGAGAACAGGTCCTAAATAAGTTATTCTAATTTCGCTATAATTGTAATAGGTTAACAAGAAGTGAATTGTATCTTCCTTTACTTCGGAGTTACATACCGAGCATTTATCCACACTATCATGAATCCACAGTGTAAACGCCATATTTAAGAATTACTTGGTGAATAATTTGTAAATCATATTTAGTTTTATTGGGGGCGACGGAAGAAATCTGGCCACGCGCCTCTCTACCAACCCAAAGGTTGTGAGTTCGATCCCCGTCCCTACCCGGGATTTTTTCAAGAATATAATTACATGATACATCAGCTTCCTCCCGGGCATTTTTGAGGATCGTTAGCCAATGGATGAGACTCACAAAAATAGACGTGGGAGTGACGAACCCACCCTATGAAAACCTCGTCAAGAAACGCGATATATATTTCCGTAGTACATCGCGTGAGACCTTGGAGCTCTACAGTCTGTCGTGCCAGAAGAAGAAGAAGAAATATTTAGTAATGACGTTGTTTGTTCAAAATGAGTGTTCAATCACCGCAGTTTGGGATCCTAATTAGTTATTCTTATTATTAGTTAGTTATTCTTTTCGTGAAACGTGATAGTGCTAATAGTTGAACTGCTAGTCAAATACTTTCGTTTCATTTCTCGTCTTATATTATATTTATGATAACCAATTATGTCAAACAATTATAGAAATAAATTAAAAAATAATATTTTTTCGAAATAGTAGAATTTCCGACTTAATTTATAGAACGTTTTAAACATCTGGCCACCTCCCCACCACTCCTCCACGCTTCGGATTTTTTGTCACCTTCTGTTCAAACTTTCGCTTTGAACAGGTAGGTGGTCCTGATTTGTTCTTCGCTCATTTATTATCATTTAATATCATTATTATTATTTTTACTTATATTTATTCTTTCAAAACGTTTATTTAATCTCTACTTTCTTTTTTTCCGTATTGTTTTAGTCCAGTAAATAGATTACTGGAAGAACTAAATAGCCACCATGAAAAATTAAAATTCACAATGGAATTGGAAAAGGATGGTAAACTAAGATTTTTAGATATGTTGATGGTAAGACAAGGTGAGAATATAATCACAGAGTGGACAAAAAAAGAAACAAGTAGTGATATAA
>NW_027110122.1:380385-396413 GCF_000696795.3 Halyomorpha halys | reverse complement strand
AAATAATTTGACTGTGATTTTTAATGTATTTTTGACATATTAGGTAATTAAACAAATGTGAGATATACTGATTAACAAAAAATAAGTTTACCTAATGGTTTTAATGTTGTTCATAGATGTAAATGTATGATAAACCTGGGCAGAATAGCCTGTATGGAGTTTTTTTAAAATGGTTAAATGATATGTCTCATAGTAAATTAAGGTAAGGTAACTTATAAATAATAATGTTAAATAATTGAATTGATTGTAGGATCATACAAATAATGGAAACTTTTTGTAATAGATTGTCCCTGAAGATGGCCGAATTGGCCGAAACGTTGGACGTGTGAATGAAATAAATGTTTTGAGACTATAATTTGGATAGTGTTTTTGAATTATTTAGTAAAAAATTGCCAGTCTCAAGAAAGAAATTTAAAGATTATAAATCATTATTATTATTTTTACTTATATTTATTCTTTCAAAACGTTTATTTAATCTCTACTTTCTTTTTTTCCGTATTGTTTTAGTTTTATGTACGTCTCCTGTACTTTTTTAACTGTATATTTTACGTATTTTTATTATTACCATTGTTACTTATTTTTACCATTGTTTATTCTAGTTTATTTTATATTAATACTATTTTATGTCTTCCTTCCTTTTATTTATTTGTAATTTCGTATCACTTTATTTTTACATAATATTTATCCTAGCTTAAATTACCTTATTGTTGTAACATTCTTAGTTATTTTTTGTATCTTTTTAGCCCTAATGAAGCCCTGCAAAGAGGGGCGAATCGTCAGACATTAAAATAGTTATAAACTATTTGTTCTTTTTTTGACCACAACCCTGACCATCTTCTTACATATAAAACGTTTTGTTTTCACATAGGTTATACCTTTGTTTCATATACTTTTACTATTTATTAAATAATGAAGAAACGACAACTAATAGGATGGTAATCCATAATTCATTTATTTCCTATTGACTATTAACTATTGTTTTTTAGCAGTCCCTCCTCACTTCATAATATAGAATAATAAATGTATTAAAGTGTAAATATGTATATGTATTTGTATAAATAAAACTTATAAAAAAAAAAAAAATAGATCCTGTTTCTCAAACCCCTGCCAACCTTACAAAAAGTAATAACAAGAAATATAACAATATGTAGGCTAATGGATAAAAAAAAAAATACAAAGCCATTTTAATAATATTTTTAATTACAGTGCTCTATAGAACAACATCTTCTAAAATTTAAAACATGATGAATATTCAAATCAAACAAAATGAACATTTACAATTGTGAGTTGCTTGTATTTCTTAAAGATTTTAGTGCTGATGTTAATAACTAGTAAATTTACAAATTTAGTGGAAAATGTAAATACGAGATACATTATGTTTAACTTAAAACTTAAAATAGAATTATAATATAGAAGTTCATTATAGTGATGCGGTTTGTAGAATATTCAAAGGAAACTGAACAAGACTGTGTTCTGTTTTTTTTTTTTTAATAATCAAAGATGGTATTGGTTTTAGTATTTTAAATGAACTGTAACATCACAACCAGGTACGCTGAGACTGCTGCTACAATCTGAGAACAAAGTAGAAACAAATTGTATTATTTTTGGGATGGTAACTGATTGTTTATTCTAGTTCTAAGCAATTATTATTACGGGTGATATATTTGTTTGGTCTAATCCTTACTGAGTGAACAAGGTGTAGTCCATATTAAAGAAACCACAGACTCTGAGGTCTACCTCCCTCTTCTTCGAGATATTGAGCTGGAGCCCCTCCTAGACGTAGGTTAATTAGTACAATATTGATTATAGAAGAAACTAACTCGTACAGTGGATATGCTTTAGTAGAAGAAGCCAACGTTTCGGGCTAATTTTCTTTCTTGAGGATAAAAAAACCTGCCGGAGTCAGATCATGCAAAGGACATTCACAATTGATTGCTAATATATACAATAATAATAAACAGCGGCTGCTAATGTTTTGGCATCTTTAAGAACGACTTTTGTTTCCACTAAAGATTCTGAGAATGCGTGCCTCCACGTGGCTGGACACTCTATTCTGAAAAGGCTAGGAATAGAGGAACTAAAACGAAACACTCTAGGGCTAAATACCCTAGTTGTATCGTTGTAGGATTTATCCGACCAAAACTTCAATTATGTCATGAAGGCGACTTCTCATCGGATTCCAGGTTGCCAGAGACCAAAAAAATAATAGAAGTGAAGTAGAGCAGCGCAAGAACCCAAGTAAAAAATTTAAAGCAAAAACAAAGTACTTTTTTGGGACATGCGATGTAAACTTGCTGATACAAGTAAGAAAGTATGGAGCTGAAAATATTAAACATAACAGTAATGACAAAACAGAAGACGAGGTTCTCAGGCGAAGAAACAATGGAATCGGACGGATTTAGGATCCTCAAAGGAAATTCGCGAGAGAGTAATGAAAAACACCCCACTATTGGGAACGGCTTTTACAGTGAATACAAATTTCACTTATCAACCCTCACAATAAAGTCCAACAAGAAATACACTACAGTAAACGTACATTACCCCATAAAGGAAGACAACAGGACAAACCCCGAGAAAATTGAGGAATTCTGGGAAATTCCTAGGGATAATTTATAAATCCTTGAGGGAGACTTTAATGCGCAAATAGAAAAAGCACGGAAACATAGAGAAATAGCGGAAATATCAGATTCACCAGGTTCTCTTAGCCGTTTATTAGAGCTGGCTTTATCATAGCATTTTAAAATCTTTAGTTTCAGATTTTTAGATTTTTTTCGGGATTTCAGTACACTTCACAGAGTGAAGAAGGCTTTTTTCTCACTTGTTATACGCTGGTCTACCTTAGTCCGTTGATCATTTATTGATGTTATTGTGAAGCCGAGGTATTTGAAGCTGTCTACATTGCCGTCCACGCAGACCAAATCATCAGGCTGGATTTTTCGGCTTACAATGAAATATTTTGTTAATATTAGATTACTACTGTACTTTACTATACTACAGGTTAATACTATAGGTTACTATACAATAGGTTACTACAGTACTATACTATTTAAAGGTTAATACTATAGGTTACTACTGTACTATGCTACAGGTTAATACTATAGGTTACTATACTATAGGTTACTACTGTACTATACTATTCTACAGGTTAATACTGTAGTGATTTTGTATCGATTGTCGATGGTAACAGTGGAGAGGTTTTTCTAAGATACGATATAGTCAGTATGTGTTAAGTGTTTTGTTTGATTGTTATTGTTAGGTTAAGAGATTATTGAGAGTTCACAATTATGTCAATAATTATTATATAAGAAGTGTTTTTCTAAGTCAATACTTTTTTATTTAATTACACATCAAAGTTTTACAACATAAACTATAGGTTACTATTGTACTACACTATACTACAGGTTATTACTATAGGTTACTACTGTACTTTACTATACTACAGATTAATACTATAGGTTACTACTGTACTATACTATTCTACAGGTTAATACTATGGATTACTATACTGTAGGTCTCTTACTCAGTCACCCGCTCTCTATCTCAAACCCACACATCCTCTCACTCTCACTTTCCTTCTCCCGTTATTCTTCTCCCTCTCCTTCCCTGTCTTATTTTATCATATAATAATAATTAAAATTGTCAATAGCCGTAGGGAAGACTTATTAAATTGAGAATTGTGAAAGCCAAACACCAGTCTTTACATTTCTAGTCTCAGCAATGATAAATGACCGTCTTCACCTACCCCTCTCTCTGTCCTCTCTCCCCATCTCCCCTCTCTCTATCCTTTCCCTTTTCTCTCACCCCATCCATCTCCCTCTCATTCTTCTTTTATCTCATACTAGTAATTACTATTTATTGCGACCTTACTTACGTTACTAAGAAGTTGATTGGTTTTATCCTTTATCATTAGTTGATACAGAAGAAGATTGACATCCTTAGACTGAAACAGACGTAGATATAAAGTTGATTATTATTAAGTTTCTTGAAACATAAGGATATTTTATTTCTATTTTTAGATGGTAATATTATATAAAATTGCATTGCAGCTCTTATTAAATAGAATCATACAAACCTTTTCCGAAATGTTTGCACTGCAATCGATTGCAACCACGTTCGTTATTATTAGTGTCATCATTCCATATAACACAAAAATCTTTCCCATGTTGAAGACCTTATGTTTTTAAAATAACAAACTAAAAGATGTGATAGTAAGAGACATAAATTGTAGAAAGATAATAAGCAGCATTTGAAAACCATAACAAGAGGAGAATTCGTCGATGGCTAATCAAATTTTGTGATGGGCTTTAGATAGAATAACTAATCGATCGGCCTGGCCAGTTTGGTATGGTTGTTCTTTCATTTGACGCAGGAAGCGCACAATCCGATGCAAACGATAGTAAAACTCCTGCCCTAGAATATAGATTACTTTTCTAATTATGCCGATTTTAGACATTGAAGGAATACCTGGCATAAATAACGCAAGCAACGGGGAGAATATCAGTAGTAGATGTAACCTTCTATTCAACGAGACATTTTCTGTTTCCTCGCTCATACCGACTGTCCGGAATGATGAATCGATTGATCTGAGACAGTGTTTGATTTCACCCAATCTTCGGAAACTGAGGACGCTTGTAAATAAACTATTGGTTGCAAGTGGTAAAATAAATAAACAGCAAGGAATATGTTTCTGTGGAATGGAATGGGAAAATCGAGAGGGTATAACTGATATATGATGCTTAAGTGAACTGAAACGCAGTAGAGGAATATTGAATAAATGACTAGCGTACCCGAAAATCTCGACTGCCCGTTGACGAAGACGAATGGGGAAATTCCGAAACCAGCAGAAAGACGGAACATCAACTCTGAATACTTCTCCAAAGAGGAGCTATGGAGACTTTGATGTAGACCCGGTCTAGAAGACGTGCTCATAATTGCTCAACTTGTTACAAAAAAGAAAGGACCCATCTTTAGGAAGGTGAATCGATGGAGATGAATTGTAGTTCTTCTGAGACACAATAATGACATCATACCTCCTAGCTTTTCTCTTTATGGTCAATATGGAGAGTGCTAAGGAAATAAGGCTTATTGAAAATTAATTTAGAAACGTATTGATGTCTATTTTTTTATCCGACCATATTCTCAACTGAAATGAGAAAAATAAGTTTAAATATGATCTTTTCAATTTCCTGAGACTGGTATTTATTTATTAAATAAATCAAATGGTATCCTTTTTTAGTCTCAACACTGTTTATTATATCAATAGTCCAACGTATCGGCCAATTCGGCCATCCTTAAGGACAATCTAAACATTGAACAAGTTATTATTCATTTATTTCTAACAACAGCATTATTATTAATAATATAACATACCTTCAAATATAAATTCACACCCCACATCAAAATTCAAAAATGTTTTGCAGGCTATTCAGCCCATGACACCAATTATAAGTCAAAATCACCCTATAAAATAGTAAAAAAAAATGTATCTATCAATGAAATAAGTTGAATTTCCTCGCTACATTAAGTTTATCTATTTTCTAAGTCATAGAACATCAAGTGCAAAAAGTGTTGCTGGATTTCTTAAAATTATTCATAGAATTGTTGTAATCATTGCTTTGCGTATTAAATGAATTGAAGCATCACAACCAGATACGTTGATATAGCTGCTAGCATCTGCGAACAAACCACAATAACTATAAATATGAATACTAAATATAAGCAATATAAATATTATCATTATTATTCATATGATAAAGCCTAATTAACTATAACCAATGCCATTGTCACTGTAACTATAACAGTAAATATACTTTAGCCATATCATAATAAGGATGATGTAAATAGTAAATAAGTAAGGTCGTTTTATTTAAACTATTAAGGAATATACGCTAATAATCAGGCGTGAATCCAAGGAGTTAAGAGGTACTAACAATGGGTTCATTCCAAGGACCGATGTAATTCTCATGAATTCCTATGCTATTCAGGGTGCTGAATAAAATGGAATGCATTAATTTATTTTATTATTATTTTTTAAAAAATATTTTCAGATGTAAAAATATAAATCTTAATTTTTCCATAATTTTTTCCTATAAATAAAATTTTATTCTGATTCTTATTAGTTAATTTTATTATTGTTCTCACCTTATTTTGGTTACACTTTCCAAGAAGGCTCCTGACTTCATACGCCAATCCAACTTGCATAAAACTTGCTCCAATTTGTACACCTTTAGGGAGAAATAGTCTCATTACAAAGGTCAAAAAAGCTCATTTTTTCTAGTCTTTCAAAAATATGCAAAAACAAATTTTTCCAGTATCAAATTGGAAGAACCGTAGATATTTACAAAAAATATTTCAAGAAACAAACCTACTAAACTACAATTTGTACACTAACTTTCGTTGGGATTGACTTGGCCTGAATATTTTTTTATTACGGCGCACGCGCAGTACGTATTTTCCCTCCCAAATCGTCTACGGCGCCTGCTCCTGACAGTTTTCTGACTCTCATCCTTGGAACGAACCTATCAGCTACGAGATAATTTCATACCCTGCCCTCTAAAGATTATAGAACAAAATAGAATTGGAAGAAGTCCGTTACACTTCCGAGTTCGTTCTAAATGTAAGTGTGGCCAGTTTTTAAATAATTTCACCCAATGAAAACACCATGCCTCCAAAATAGCAAAGATACAAAGCACTCCTTTAAGATCTCTGAGGCAGTGGCACGACAACTCGGCGGGCATCTCCCCTCTGAGCACAGGCCTTACTGAACATTAGAGAACATCATTAAGAAGATCATATAAACAGAAAGTATATTCATAATCGGATTATAATTAAAATTGTTTCGACAATAAATATTTTAAAAAGCGCATAATAATTATAACAGAATTCAGAATTACAAAATATATTATGAATTTACTATGTATCGAGGATTTAACATTCCGACAACAACAATATGGCAAATGACGTTATATGATTTAGCCACATATCCGAGGGTACCTATTCCCCGGATACCCTTCTCCCGTATAGGGGGGGACGACGCTCACCTCGGGGGCGTTCTGTCACCTATTGCCAATGAGAAATAGGATTCCAAAAAGGCGACGCATCTTTTTGTATCAAATGGGGACAGAGACAGGCAGGAGGGGGACAGAAGTAACAAGACGTGCTAGAGAAGAGCATGGACTTGGAGAAGTCCTAAGAAGGGCTCTTTAGAAATGGAACTCCACGGCTTAGACGACACAGTGGACTACGACACATCCACGAAATGAATCATCCAAAGCAGAAGCTATTAAGATATATTAGGTAACGATTCATAATATAATTCAATATTTTATTGCAAACCAGTTATCTGAATCATTTCAATCATATTAAAATTTCCTTTAATCATATCAAAGTAAATAACCACTTTGCTCTTTGATATAGTTTATATAATATTATATTATCCAATATCATCCCTTATTATATTATATAATTAATGGTAACAACATTTTAAAAATATAAA
The DNA here is from genome assembly GCF_000696795.3 of Halyomorpha halys. Taxonomy (NCBI): domain Eukaryota; kingdom Metazoa; phylum Arthropoda; class Insecta; order Hemiptera; family Pentatomidae; genus Halyomorpha; species Halyomorpha halys. The sequence continues at coordinate 388,918 of NW_027110122.1, read as the reverse complement.
GGAATTTAATTAGTAACTGGTAAAGGTACACAACAAGCCTTTGGAAAGGAATCCAATTATAATAAAATTTTGAGGACTAAATATAAATTAATTAATTAACTTATTTTTGGATAATTGCTTTCAGCGATTATCCTGGCATCCCGAATAAGTACATAGCAAATTATATACTAATATAAAACTTTAATGGTGAACCAATACGTTCAGAATTCGTATTATGGCAAGTATATGAGCTTAGTTCAATAGAACATTGGGGAAAATAAATATTTATAAAGATAAATCGTAAAGTTAGTTATTTATAAAAGATATTTAAAGAAATTAATGCAAAATCGAAACAATTTGTTTAGAATTAAAGAATATTGTCATAACTAATATTTTAATTTTATAAAAAAAGAGATTTATAAAAATTAATAAAATGGTTTATTAAGAGATAATATTATAAAAATTCAACATTAGATGTTTGTTTAATTGGTTTGTTTACTGTTTAATACATGTTTCATTTAGTATGGTTTATTTTATATTATCACCCTGGTCTGTTCCTAGGTGCAATCATCAGATAAATAACGTATCATTTTAATTGCTATACTCCATATTAATTATAAAAGTTGTTTCATTTATTCAAAAAAAGTTAGGTAGTACTATCTAAGTTTTTGATAACCCTACCTCTTCGTTTCCCATAATTACTGACATTAGGAGTATTCATGATCTTTAGTTTAGCATGTTAAATAGAAAAACTTATGTTAAATGGAGATATGTTTCCTTCTTTTACCATGTTAAAACGATATAACATATAACATGGTTGAAAGTCTGTTACTAACTGTTACTGTTTGTAAAATGAAGAATGACGTCACGCAACAGACCAGCTGAGCTCGTCACATTTTGTTTATTGTGTTACTTGCTTGTAATTTGTGTTAATATTGTTTTGGAAACTAAGAAACCAATGAATGACAATAATAATAATGTAATGACACTTGTCAATTAGCTCATCTTGATTCTCTTCCTCACAAGTTAGGAAGATCATCAAGACACTCAAACTTTTACACAACCTATACTTTTCACTGAATTTAAGCATGTTGTAATAAATTACTTTAATCAAAACTTAGAAGTAAACAATAACATGAAGTTGTGAAGGAAAGGTTATAATATAAGCTGCTCAGAAAATCCACGAGATCTTATGTATTCAACATCTAACATAACTTAATATAATATAAATAGGGCTGCTCACAATTCTATATTTATAATATTTGACATGGTAAAATATTTTATATTTAACACAACATTATGAATAGCCCTATTATTTTCCAAAACACCCTGTGCCTGAAAGAAAAGGTAAAATGTTGGTACGGTCCACAGTGGTTGAAATGGTTGTCTGATCATGTTGATGAGTATTGTTTCAAACACTCAAATACATCATAATTGGTTCGTCCATCTAACAATATTTATAAGGCATGTACCTAATATCACTGACGTTATTACGGCATTGGGAAAAATTTGTACAGCTTTTTTTTTAAACTATCCAACAAAAGTTAGTGTTCAAATTGTAGTTTTTCAAAAATAGGTTTTTTTCTTGAAATATATTTTGTAAATATCTACGGCCACTTCCAATTTAATATTGGAAAAATCCGTACCTATGTTATGAGATTATTTTTCCCTAAAGGTGTACAAAGTGGAGTAACTTTTATGCAAGTTTCATTGTCGTATGAAGTCAGGGGCCATCTTGGAAGGTGTAACCAAAATAGGCGAACAATGATCAAATTAACTACTATGAATCAGAATTACATTTTAATTATAGGAAAAAATTATTTTAATGATGGAAAACTTAAGATTTATATTTTTATTACAAAAAAATAATAAAATAAATTCATGCATTCCATTGTAGTCAGCGCCCAGAATAGCATAGAATTCATGAGAATTAACGAAGATTTAAGCACTTTAGATGTTTTTGCATAAAAATGGCTGCTTCCCATCACTTAGCGATCTAATACCGCTTGCATAATGCTTACCGAGTGCATCAAGGTGTAGTCCAGGCTGAAGAGACCACAGACTGTTAGGACGACCTCCCTCTTCATCGAGATGTGGAGTAGCAGCCTCTCCTAGATGGGAGAAAGATAAAGTTAAGTCTAACATGATTTTAATTAATTTTTAAAATTTGTACATTAAATGTTTATAGACATAGATTAATTAGCCTAATTTCGATAATAGATGAAACTAAAACACTATAAATAAAACTTGAGGACAGGTCATGCGAAGAGGCAGCTGATATCCCAACCAATCCTAACGCTATCCTCACCATGTAAGCCGACGACACATATGTGCTTGCAGTTAGTAATAACCCTTTAATTGCACTCCAAACTCTCCAATCCTTTATTACAACCCTGCAATAATCTCATTAAATCACCTTTACCTCACGTCATAAACTTACCGACTGCCCTATAGTATCCTTTAATAATGTTACCCTTACCTCCGTGGAACAGATCCGCTACCTTGGAGTCGATTCCGACTACTACAGCACTTACTAGACAAACAGTCTAAACTTCTAAATAATTACCAAGTCCAAATCCACTACCTCTATTTCTTTCCAAAGCTTAAAAAAAATATGGCTATGTACCGAAATACCAATTTGGGATAAGAAGGAATGGAAGTTAAGTGTATTTAAGCAAGGTACTTTTATCGCCGTTGCACACTTAATAGGCTTGTAGCTAACAGGGATACCTGTACGATTGGCGGCATATCAAAAGAGGTTCTGTAAATATACCACCTTACCAGGTAGGACACCTTGGAGGCAGAGCCCGCTACGGAGGACCTGTGTTTACCACGCATACTCCTACCCTTACGAAGATAAGTGTGATAAACTACTTTATAGTAAGTTGAATTTCCTTTATTTTGAGTTTTGGCAGACATATGTGCGTCTTATGGATCTAGAGATATATTTTTTCAAAAATCTAACATTTTATACGAACAACTAGAAATTAACATTTAGTGAGTTTATTTTGTCAAATATTATAAAAACTACTACTCCTACAAATATAAACATAATAACTATTTTGTAGTAAATTTAACTAGATTTATTTGAGCGCTGGCAGACATCTGTACGTCCAATGGTTTCTGAAAAGAAGTTTTTCATAAATCACATTTATTGTCCGAACAACGATAAATCAATTTATTTTAGCATATATCATGAAAACTACTATTCCCACGAAGGTAATGTACATAAACTTCTTTATAGTCCTTTAAACTAGCTTTAATTTGAGTGATAATTTACTCTTCTTTAAATAATGTTCTCTTAGATTTTCTAGTGTTGTTGGTAGTTTTTAAGATATAGGGCTCTGAATGAAAAATTAGTGTTTTTTTAAGGTTCTGAAACAGCCGCCATTTTTTATTCCCCCTACCTATACTTGGCAGACTCATCAATTTTGACTAGTAATTAAACATAGTTTTCATTAAAGTAATTAAAAATTGAAGTGAGATAACTGCCTTTTTTTTCTTCCCGGCTCTTGTACTAATACCACCGACCCGAATACTCTGATTCAACGCTAGTATTCGCTAGTTCTTTATTGCTTTTTATTGTTTTCTTCACTTTTAAATTTTACAAACTACATCTTTCTGGAGATACTTACGTTATTAAGAAGCTCATAGCTTTTATCCTTGATCATTAGATGATATAGAAGGAGATTGACCTCCTTGGACTGAAACAGATGTAGATACAAAGTATAAAATAAAATTGTTAAAACATAAAACATAGCTGTTTAATTTATATTTCTGGTTGTTATTTTTTTATAAAAAATAATAACCTGGTTCTTACAAGGTAGAATCATACAAACCTTTTCAGACAATTTTGCACTGCAATCGATCACCATTACGTTTGTAATTAATACTGGAAACACAATGCATACCACTCCAAAAATCATCTGATAATTAAAGAATGCATGCTTCCAAATAAAAAAAAACATTGTCAAAGTGAGACTTAGAAATTGAATAATTAGAATATATAGGATTTGGAAACCATAACAAGAATAGAATTCTTCAATCGAAGAGCAAAGTTGGTGATGGGCTTTGGAAAGTAAAACCAATCGCTCTGCCTGACCAGTTTGATCAATGCGTATTTTCATGCGACGTAGGCACCGTACGATCCGCCGAAGGGGACTACAGAACTCCAATCCAAGAAACGTATACTGTCCGCACGCCGACATATAGCTTAGACATGCGAACATGAAGAGTTTAGCCCTGAAAGTAATATAGGGAGTACATACGGCAACAATCATAGCCAATAACAGCAGTAAATACAGCATTCTCTTTAGTGATGTATGTTCTGTTCCCTCACAGATTCCAGCATTTCGCAATAACGAATTAACTGACCTAAGCCGATGTCTAATATTGTTCAACTTTTGGAAGCTGAGTACATTTGTAGAGAAATAAACTATTGGTTGTAACATGTAAACTATATTAGAAGTCCAGTATATGTTTCTGTGGAATTTAATGGGGAAATTTGGAAGGTGACCAAAACATTCACTGAAGTTAAAATAAAGTACTGTGGAGGTAAAGAATACTGAGTAAATTAAAAGGCTACAGAATATTCTCGGTTTTCCATTGACCAAAACGAGAGGGGAAAGTCCGATCACTGCAGAAAACAAGAATATTAGCTCAGTATACTTTTCCAAAGACATGCGACCAAGAAGCCTCTGACATTGACTTGGTCTAGGAGGTGTGCTCATGGTGGCCGAACTAATGACATAGAAGGATACGTGGAGTGTGGTAAGAATCGATCGTAACAAATTGTATAGTTCTTCCGAGATACAATAATGAAAGCCGCGGCGTATTCCATCACTGCCAATATGAAGGCTGTCGTTACGAAAAAAAGTAATTTTTTTTTATTATAATTTATTTTCCAAATTAATTTCCTTAATCGTAGGAATTTAGAAGATGCTGAGATGGATTCAGTATTCCCGTTTCGACCAGTTCCCCAACATGTTTTTGATAATGCATTGAACCTTAGTTTCTTCGTCTTCTTCAAAGCTGGAATCATCTGCTATGATTGCCAACAAACAGCATTTGTATCAATTTTTTGTTGGAATCTGTCAGGGAACGGAACATTTTTTGAACTCTGAAAAGTGACATCTTCTGTAATAACATACATTTATGTAATGCTGTTATTGTTGTCTTATGTACGCTCTATATTCCTGAACTCTGCCTGCTCGGCTAACTTATATCTAAGTTGTATGTTGGGATGTGGACATGATACGTCTCTTGGACAGATCTCCTTTTGAGCCAAAACACTTAATAAGTGTAGCAATACATTGGAAAGGTACCTTTGGGGAAAATTAACCATGGATGAGTCCATGTTCCGCCAATTAGGCGAGAGATGGTTTGAAATGGACGTTGTTCTTGAGACCCATTTGGCGACGAGGCTTAGGAGTCTTCAAAACAGGGACATCGGTGAAGGTTGGTTGAGTCTTACCATAAGAGATTTCCTCCCTCTGCTCTGTCTCTGATGCCAGAATTATGGCCACTTTGCAGAGGCCTGGAGGAAGGAAATAGCTTGCAGATGTCGTTTAGAAAACGGCAATAAAGAAATGCCTGTAGATAAAACATCATGTGGCCCTCTGCTGTTGGACCCGTACACAGATGAACAGAGTGGGGAAGTATAACCAGCACTCTGTAGAGGCAACAGGGTGTGCCAGATCTTCTAGAACTAACGGGATAAGAGAACGTCGGCAGGCGTAGGTTTCGGATCCAGAATTTTTGAGCCTTAAATTGATCATCAAAAAAGAACAGCTCATCAAGGTAATTGTATGAGAAAATTAGTTCACAATTATGAAATGAAAATAAATAAGAAAATAGGCCCTTATAAAATAGTTTGTGGATTTATTTAATGTAGAATAAAATAGTGTAGCCATTAACTTAATATAAATAACACTGAGCTACAAAAAAAAGTTACTGTAAAAAAAAGTATAACAGTAAAAGATGTATAGTTATTTTGTTCAAAGTTACTCATTTTTATTTATTTTTTAAAAATTTAACTTCATATAAAAAATAACTAGGTTTTCGTAATTAACTGAAGGCAGAATATTGAATCTCAGTCAGGTGAGATTTTCATAATCCGTTTATTCTGGTTAAAAACTTGATTAATAACTTCTTCAAGAGAACATTTTTTTTAGACTCATGTTGCAGGAAGACAGCTCCAAAACATATTTTTCACCAAAACTACAAGAATACTCAAATGTAAAATCTCTGGCTCTGAGTAATATCCAGATCATTAAAACTTCAGTACTCCTCCACCAATCACTTTTTTTCCCCAATCCCTCAAAAACGGAATTATAATAGGATAAAAATTTAGGAGCATTATGTGTGAAATATTTATTCAATTAAAGTTACCTTTTGTTATCATGACTATTAGGAGGTTTAATGAATACTTGCCTATGGATGAAGTTGGTTGATCTGTTGGAACTCTAATTAGGAGGTGTAATGAATAATTGCCTATGAATGAAGTTGGCTGATCTGTTTGAACTCTAATTAGGAGGTGTAATGAATAATTGGCTATGGATGAAGTTGGCTGATCTGTTGGAACTCTAATTAGGAGGTGTAATGAATAATTGCCTATGAATGAAGTTGGCTGATCTGTTTGAACTCTAATTAGGAGGTGTAATGAATACTTGCCTATGGATGAAGTTGGTTGATCTGTTGGAACTCTAATTAGGAGGTGTAATGAATGCTTGCCTATGGATGAAGTTGGTTGATCTGTTGGAACTTTTATTTAATGTCTGAAGGTGTGAGGCTTCCGCGAGACGGTTGACCCCAAACTAATAAACGAAATAAAAAATAAATTAACAAAGTTGGGGCCCTCAGATCACGAAGTAGTCGGAGTAGCAGAGTTTTTTTTTTAGAAAAGTAGCTATTGCTCGGAGGTGAGGTTCCCGCAGATATGCTCAACACTGTGAGAGTGTGAGCGTGACCCCACGAAGCTAAGGGATAAAATAGCAGATCCATGGTAATTTTATGATGATTATGGACTTCTTCCTGGATAGTAGACTTTGAAACAGAGATTGACGGCCTATCTGGTAATACAGCCACTCTAGAAGCACGGATGGCTTCCAGGATGATCCGCTACGAGAACAGGTCCTTCACATGCATTACAGTGCTTCAAGAACGTTAGGGTTTCTATGGTTCGATGGGAAATTATGGATTTCTGGTTACTGGTACTTCAAGAATTTTGACTGTTGTAAAAAATGAGATGAGGCTACTGTTGGAAAGTCCTTGGTAAGATGCGAACTGATGATGGTTATGTATGATATGGTTAGCTTTGAATGTGATGTTTGTAATGGAATTTTACCTATCACTATATTCTTGTTAGAAGAATAACACGAAGCTAGTCGTACTGGTATTAATTATGTTAGAGTATAATAAACTTTTAAAACATGTTTCATATTAACCTACGTAAATATACAAACGCATTATATTTTAACCTGGGAGAGATGTAGCCTAAACGTTTATATTTTCCAAATATTTCACCTGTTCTGTTTATACTTCTGCCTATCTTCCATTAACCCTTTGATGTTGTTATTGTCGCTTAATTATATTACTCCTTCTTTTACCTACCTACGTATACTGGATTTAGTTTTGCTCTGGTCTCCTCGCGACGGTAAGATCGAGCATTTCTCTCACAAGTACACTCCTAACGTGACATCTTCTTTTTCTCATTTAAGCATTTTCCTTACCTGGACACCTCCTGCGTTTCTTATTCTCAACCATGAACCATGAATGAGGCAAGAAGATCTTTGATCTTTTACGAAATCTGGATTCTTCAGTAACTGATGAAAGAGCTGAATTTACAATTTCAATTTCAAATTGTATTGAAAGTAATCGTAAGGATTTTAGTCATCATAACATCCAATTATATAAACAAAATGGTACAAATGGTCTTCGATGAGATAAATTCACGGGACAGCTCTTAGAGGTCAACAAATTAGGACTGCTGGGTTTAATAATTGTTTACACATTTCATTATACAAAAAATATTATTGAAGTAAAAATATTTATTCAAGACATCCAGACAAAAAAAAATATTTATTTCAGAAAATTTTGATATCAATACAATATAATACTTATATTTAGCAAATAAATCTGCTGAATTCACTTCAATCATTAAATTTAACACTTTGTCTATTTTCGAGAGGATAGATGCATAAGTGCAACAGGTGAAGCAAGATCTCTTGTAGCTATTTACAGAATTGATGAAATATTTGCTTTGTACTTAAACGAACTGAAACATTACAACCAGATACGTTGCTATTGCTGCTAACATCTGAGAACAAACAAGAATAAAATTGTATTCAAAGAATAGCTATGAATGTGAGTATTAAAACAATATAAATACCAGGTCATTCAAAAAGTCCTGTCGTTTTTTTGGGGGAAATTATAAATAAATAAATATTATTAAATAATCACCTTTATTCATCAAAATATCCACCGTTACAGTCGGTAACCTTCTCCCAACGAGATGGTAAAGCCCAAATTCTTTCCTTAAAAAACTGTTGATTTT